>NW_019154142.1:18864797-19068178 GCF_002288905.1 Enhydra lutris kenyoni
GGATTATTTGTTCCATTTCTTTGAAAAAAATGGATGGTACTTTGATAGGAATTGCATTAAATGTGTAGATTGCTTTAGGTAGCATAGACATTTTCACAATATTTATTCTTCCAATCCAGGAGCATGGAACATTTTTCCATTTCTTTGTGTCTTCCTCAATTTCTTTCATGAGTACTTTATAGTTTTCTGAGTATAGATTCTTAGTCTCTTTGGTTAGATTTATTCCTAGGTATCTTATAGTTTTGGGTGTAATTGTAAATGGGATTGACTCCTTAATTTCTCTTTCTTCTGTCTTGTTGTTGGTGTAGAGAAATGCAACTGATTTCTGTGCATTGATTTTATATCCTGACACTTTACTAAATTCCTGTACAAGTTCTAGCAGTTTTGGAGTGGAGTCTTTTGGGTTTTCCACATATAGTATCATATCATCTGCGAAGAGTGATAGTTTGACTTCTTTGCCAATTTGGATGCCTTTAATTTCCTTTTGTTGTCTGATTGCTGAGGCTAGGACTTCTAGTACTATGTTGAATAGCAGTGGTGATAACGGACATCCCTGCCGTGTTCCTGACCTTAGCAGAAAAGCTTTCAATTTTTCTCCATTGAGAATGATATTTGCGGTGGGTTTTTCATAGATGGCTTTGATAGTATTGAGGTATGTGCCCTCTATCCCTACACTTTGCAGAGTTTTGATCAGGAAGGGATGCTGTACTTTGTCAAATGCTTTTTCAGCATCTATTGAGAGTATCATATGGTTCTTGTTCTTTCTTTTATTAATGTGTTGTATCACATTGATTGATTTGCGGATGTTGAACCAACCTTGCAGCCCTGGAATAAATCCCACTTGGTCGTGGTGAATAATCCTTTTAATGTACTGTTGAATCCTATTGGCTAGTATTTTGGTGAGAATTTTTGCATCTGTGTTCATCAAGGATATTGGTCTGTAGTTCTCTTTTTTGATGGGATCCTTGTCTGGTTTTGGGATCAAGGTGATGCTGGCCTCATAAAATGAGTTTGGAAGTTTTCCTTCCATTTCTTTTTTTTGGAACAGTTTCAGGAGAATAGGAATTAGTTCTTCTTTAAATGTTTGGTAGAATTCCCCCGGGAAGCCGTCTGGCCCTGGGCTTTTGTTTGTTTGGAGATTTTTGTTGACTGTTTCAATCTCCTTACTGGTTATGGGTCTGTTCAGGCTTTCTATTTCTTCCTGGTTCAGTTGTGGTAGTTTATATGTCTCTAGGAACGCATCCATTTCTTCCAGATTGTCAAATTTCTTGGCGTAGAGTTACTCATAGTATGTTCTTATAATTGTCTGTATTTCTTTGGTGTTAGTTGTGATCTCTCCTCTTTCATTCATGATTTTATTTATTTGGGTCCTTTCTCTTTTCTTTTTGATAAGTCTGGCCAGGGGTTTATCGATCTTATTAATTCTTTCAAAGAAACAGCTCCTAGTTTCATTGATTTGTTCTATTGTTTTTTTGGTTTCTATTTCATTGATTTCTGCTCTGATCTTTATGATTTCTCTTCTCCTGCTGGGTTTAGGGTTTCTTTCTTGTTCTTTCTCTAGCTCTTTTAGGTGTAGGGTTAGGTTGTGTACCTGAGACCTTTCTTGTTTCTTGAGAAAGGCTTGTACCGCTATATATTTTCCTCTCAGGACTGCCTTTGTTGTGTCCCACAGATTTTGAACCGTTGTGTTTTCATTATCATTTGTTTCCATGAATTTTTTCAACTCTTCTTTAATTTCCTGGTTGACCCATTCATTCTTTAGAAGGATGCTGTTTAGTCTCCATGTGTTTGGGTTCTTTCCAAATTTCCTCTTGTGATTGAGTTCTAGCTTCAGAGCATTGTGGTCTGAAAATATGCAGGGAATGATTCCAATCTTTTGATAATGGTTGAGACCTGATTTAGGACCAAGAATGTGATCTATTCTGGAGAATGTTCCATGTGCACTAGAGAAGAATGTGTATTCTGTTGCTTTGGGATGAAATGTTCTGAATATATCTGTGATGTCCATCTGGTCCAGTGTGTCATTTAAGGCCTTGATTTCCTTGTTGATCTTTTGCTTGGATGATCTGTCCATTTCAGTGAGGGGAGTGTTAAAGTCCCCTACGATTATTGTATTATTGTCGATGTGTTTCTTTGATTTTGTTATTAATTGGTTTATATAGTTGGCTGCTCCCATGTTAGGGGCATAGATATTTAAAATTGTTAGATCTTCTTGTTGGACAGTTCCTTTGAGTATGATATAGTGTCCTTCCTCATCTCTTATTATAGTCTTTGGCTTAAAATCTAATTGATCTGATATAAGGATTGCCACTCCTGCTTTCTTCTGATGTCCATTAGCATGGTAAATTCTTTTCCACCCCCTCACTTTAAATCTGGAGGTGTCTTCAGGTTTAAGATGAGTTTCTTGTAGGCAACATATAGATGGGTTTTGTTTTTTTATCCATTCTGACACCCTGTGTCTTTTGATTGGGGCATTTAGCCCATTAACATTCAGGGTAAGTATTGAGAGATATGAATTTAGTGCCTGTCTTTTGGTTTTGTTAACTGTTTCCTTTGCTGTGCAAAAGCTTTTGATCTTGATGAAATCCCAATAGTTCATTTTTGTCCTTGCTTCCGTTGCCATTGGCAATGTTTCTAGGAAGAAGTTGCTGTGGCTGAGGTTGAAGAGGTTGCTGCCTCAAAATCCTCAAGGATTTTTGATGGATTCCTTTCTCACATTGAGGTCCTTCATCCATTTTGAGTCTATTTTTGTGTGTGGTATAAGGAAATGGCCCAGTTTCATTTCTCTGCATGTGGCTGTCCGATTTTCCCAACACCATTTATTGAAGAGGCTTTCTTTTTTCCATTGGACATTCTTTCCTGCTTTGTCGAAGATTAGTTGACCATAGAGTTGAGGGTCTATTTCTGGGCTCTCTATTCTGTTCCATTGATCTATGTGTCTGTTTTTGTGCCAGTACCATGCTGTCTTGATGATGACAGCTTTGTAATAGAGCTTGAAGTCCAGAATTGTGATGCCACCAACTTTGGCTTTCTTTTCAATATTCCTTTGGCTATTGAGGTCTTTCCTGGTTCCATATAAATTTTAGGATTATTTGTTCCATTTCTTTGAAAAAAATAGATGGGATTTTGATAGGGTTTGCATTAAATGTGTAGATTGCTTTTCTTTTGTCTTGTTGGTGTAGAGAAATGCAACTGATTTCTCTGCGTTGATTTTATATCCTGACAATTTACTGAATTCCTGTACAAGTTCTAGCAGTTTTGGAGTGGAGTCTTTTGGGTTTTCCACATATAGTATCATATCATCTGCAAAGAGTGATAGTTTGACTTCTTCTTTGCTGATTTGGATGCCTTTAATCTCTTTTTGTTGTCTGATTGCTGAGGCTAGGACTTCTAGTATTATGTTGAATAGCAGTGGTGATAACGGATATCCATGCCGTGTTCCTGACCGTAGTGGAAAAGCTTTCAGCTTTTCTCCATTGAGAATGATATTCAATAGGGTTTTTCATAGATGGCTTTGATAATATTGATTTATGTGCCCTCTATCCTGAAACTTTGAAGAGTTTTGATCAGGAAGGGATGCTGTACTTTGTCAAATGCTTTTTCAGCATCTATTGAGAGTATCATATGGTTCTTGTTCTTTCTTTTATTAATGTATTGTATCACATTGATTGATTTGTGGATGTTGAACCAAACTTGCAGTCCTGGAATAAATCCCACTTGGTCGTGGTGAATAATCCTTTTAATGTACTGTTAGATCCTATTGGCTAGTATTTTGGTGAGAATTTTTGCATCTGTGTTCATCAAGGATATTGGTCTGTAGTTCTCTTTTTTGATGGGATCCTTGTCTGGTTTTGGGATCAATGTGATGCTAGCCTCATAAAATGAGTTTGGAAGTTTTCTTTCCATTTTTGTTTTTTGGAACGGTTTCAGGAGAATAGGAATTAGTTCTTCTTTAAATGTTTGTACCCCAAATTATTTAAAGAAAAAACCCTATGTGTATACAAAAAATAAAGTTAGATTCATTGAAGGATAAAATATGACTATAATAATGAAGGTTCAAAAAAGATTATTATTATTATTTTTTTTAATAAAAGGTATTGTTAAGATGAACTAGTTAAAAAACATTAAAAAAGGAAAGGGTTAAAGTTAAAAAAAATTTAGCAGAAGAGAAAATATAAAATTAAAAAAAAATTAAATTAACTGCAAGAATAAAGAATCATGGGGAGCAAGCCATGAGTTCCATGCTTTGCTTTCTCCTCTGGAATTCCACTGTTCTCCTTGGTAAGTGAACTTGGTCTTGGCTGGATTTCTTGTTGGTCTTCTGGGGGAGGGGCCTGTTGTAGTGATTCTCAAGTGTCTTTGCCCAAGGTAGAACTGCCCACCCTTACCAGGGGCCAGGCTAAGTAATCTGCTCGGGTTTGCTTTCAGGAGATTTTGTTCCCTGAACACTGTCCATAGAGTTCTGGGGGACAGGAATGAAAATGGCGGCCTCCCAATCTCTGGCCCGGAGGAGCCGAGAGCTCGGGGCCCACTCCTCAGTGCGCCCTCAGAGAAGAGCACTCAATCACTCCCGTCTCCCTGGCCTCTGGCCGCACTTGCACCTGGAGAAAAGCACTCAGTCACTCCTGTCTCCCTGGCCTCCAGCTGCACTCCGAGCTCCCCCAGCATGCAACCAGTTCAAGATAAACCTGAGCTGAGAGCTCACTCCTCAGCTCCATTGCTGTAGCGGCTTCCCCACTCTAATATCTGTGAGCTCTGTGACACTCAGATACCCCTGATCCTTTTGTGACCCTGTGGGACCTGGGGCCAGGCTGACCCCGTGTGGGCTTCATCCCGGTTTAGCCTCTGGAGCGATGTCCCTCCGTGAAGCAGACTTTTAAAAGTCCTGATTTAGTTGTTCTGCCACTTGCTGGGAGCTGGCCCCTCCCCCCACGGTCTATCTTCCCGTTGCTCTGGATTCACTTCTCCACTGGTCCTACCCTTCAGAAAGTGGTTGATTTTCTGTTTCTAGAATTGCTGCTCTTCTTCTCTTCGATCTCCTGTTGGATTTGTTGGTGTTTGCACTGGTTTGATAAGCTATCTAGCTGATCTCCTACCTGATGTAGTCTCAGCCTGCTACTTCTCCACCATCTTGACTCTTCCCATGTGTATTCATTCTTTATTTGACACTCAAAAGGATGTACCCATATGGTAATGAAAGAAGGTTGACTTTTGTGATCCTATTCTAAATGATTTTAGCATATAAATGTTTGCTAACTTCAGATAATTAGCTTTCATTTATGAGACATGATAAAGAAGTTGATGCAGGTTACAAGTGTTAATCTAAGTATAGTATGGGAATACACTGATATAAGTAAGAATTATTTCTGGTATAAAAGGAAGGAGTTAAGGGTTACAATAAGCCGACTTCTGGGAATATTGAACTGTCCAATAAAATAAGAGCTGTTTTACTCTTGAACCAAGAAATAGGATAGTCTGGCTATTAATTATCCATAAATTGAATGTAGAAAATCAGTTTCAGACTGCAGATAATATGCAGAAATTTGTTAGAAAAATGATTTTTCTCAAAAGGGAGATATAATAGGCTTGTGCATTTATTATAAATTAAAGTGTTACTTACACATTTAGTGAAAAAGTGACTCCATTTTAATCCTAAAATTCTCACTCTTTTGTCTCAGACAACTTACTTTCAAATTTAAAGATAGAAATATTGATGGATTAATCTTCAGAACCAAGTTTTCACTTTCAATAAAATGGAGACTTAAAATGTTTTAATCCTTGATTAGAACTATTATGGAGAAATTCTTCTAAAAGAGCTCATGACAAGACTACTAAGGTCAGTTTTATATTCTGATTATAAATCTGATTTGGGATGCGATTATAGATAAAAATCTAGGAGAAAAGTAGTTTTGAAAAGGAATTTTAATATGTTCCAATATGCCCTTAAGGAACCATAGAAATCTATTATGTGAAAAGTACATCACACTTTTTTCTCCTTAGGGAAAACTTGGATTTTAATAAATTCTTGATCATTAGTGAAAGTCCTTCATCCACTATTTCATCATATATTTATTGAATGCCTACTACAGGCCAAGCATATATCTAGGTGCATTCATGGGTGGAAAAAAAAAATAGACAAAAATGTTTTCACTGATGCTTATATTTTAGTGGATGGAGACAGACAATGAACAAGCATAGTAAAATATATGAGATATTGATAAATGATATAGAGAAAAATAAGGCAATAGGAATAAGGAAATGGAAAAGTCTCATAAAGAAATTGAAAATGGGGCAAAGACATAAAATTGGTCAACTATATTGTTGTTTATAGAAAGAGTATTTAAGGCAATAACAGAAACATGTACAAAACTATTAGGTCAAAGCTTGTGCAGAGTATTAAGGAATAGTAAATGAGGCCAGCATGTTGGGTGGAAATATGTCATCAAAGGAAAGGCAAAATCAAGTGAAGATTTGTAGGCCACTGTAAGGATCTGGTTATTTTTTTAAGCCACTAGGTGGTTTAAAGAGAAAAAAAAAAGAACATGATCCAGGGAATTACAAGGGACAAGGGTAGAAGAGGGACAATTTCAGAAGCCAGTATAATAATCTTAGTGAGAAATGGTATGGCTTGGATTATGGTGCTAGTACATGGAGGTGATAAGAAGTAGAAGAATAGTGAGGGTCATGTTCTGAAATATGCAGAACAGGGTGAGAATTAACATACGTGGTTTTCACTCAGGACACGGCTATTTCATCTATAGTAGAAGGAGAGAATATAGAGTATATATGGGTGGGTGATATGGGGACTTATAGAGATTCTATTCTTATAAATTTTTCTTATTAAAATGGTAGCAGAATCACCAACTATAAGAGAAGAAAGTGAACATATCAAGGAAATGCAGTGTGACTGCCATGCAACTCTACATTTTGTTACTTGACATTAATAGTAATGCATTTAAAGTGAAAACAGCATAGTTGTGTATTATTCTATGATCATATTTAGTTATATGTGTGTAGGATCAGAGGAGGCAGAGAGTTTAAATCTTGAATTTAACCAGGATGGGGTTTTTGCCAAACGGAGTACATAATATATTAAAAAAAAAATTTGAGGGTTGAAAATATATGTAAGGGAATAATTTTATTAATGAATGTGGTATCAAAACTGGAGTATAGGAGGTAACAAGTGTGGTGAGATACAGTAAAATGGTAGCCAGATCAGTAGATTGTAGGTTTTAGTGGGTATGAAGGGATTGACGGAGTTACACTACTAAAGGGAGTAAGCTGAAGATAGAAAGTAACCATTAGAGAGTGGTAGACATGAAGTTGGGATTATGAAAGTGTTGAGTTTGTTTATAATGATAAGATCCAGGGCATGAGCATAACAGTGAAAGGGTGATTTAGGGTGGAGAAAAAAGACCTTATAATAGAAAGATCATATTCATAGGTAATAAAATTTCTAGGAAATAAAGTGTTAGAAAAAAATGATAGTAAAGGGTAATTTAAGTCGTCAAGGAGGAGAAAGAGTCATCTATATGCCCAATGACTGCAATTATTCAATTGTTTGTGAACTGATGTTGAATTATTTTATGGGAAGAAGTAGGAAAATGGTCTGTAAGAATACGGTAAAGAAAAGAGGACACCAAAAATGGTACTGACAGTGTGAGGGAGAAAAGCCTTCCATTGAGCTCCCTGCTAGGCAAGCAGGTGCTCTTTTTTTTTTTTAAACTCATGAAGTTGGGCATACCTATATCATGAAGATAGACCACCTCTACACTAAGGACTTTGTCGAAGATACTCTGTATAATTTTCCTTAGCTTGCATGGTTAAAGAAATGGGCTGGGCAAGATTATATACTGGTGGAGTTTTATTACTCTTGAGAGTTCTAATTCACCTTTCAAATCAACTCAATAAATAAGTCCCATACCACCTACTTATTATTTGAAATTAAACATGTGGAGAAGTGTATAAAAGGTTTCTCCTTAGGAATGGCTTTCCTCACATGTTGTGCCAAGACAGTAGTATAACTTAATTAGGGAGTTTCATAACCATCAGCAAGTTTGTATGTTGGAAACTAGCTATTTTAAATCACAAATTTTCTCATTTAGCCATTGAATGGTCCTAGAGATAAGAAAGCTTAAACTGCTACCATATTTCTTCCAAACTGTCATTGGAGATGGGATTGTTACCCTCTTGCAGGGATTATAAAACAGCAACTCTGCTAATTACCAGGAAAGGAAATACTATATATGAGCTATCAATCTTCACAAAAGGTATGGATAAGGCAAAAGAGATATGAGGTTATAAGAAGGTCTGTTTTTAAGTGCTTTATAATTTTTATTTTCTCTTAGAATCTCACAATCGTAGATGGGTCATCTGCATCATAGTCAGAATAAATTACCCTAATCGTCTTTTTCTTTTTGTTGTTTGTTTGTTAATGGACCAGGAATAGGGATTTTTTTTTTTTGAGGGTTAATATATAGCAAAAATGATAAGAATCCATCTCATCAAAAAAAAAAACAAATTGAAAAAATGCATAGCAATGTAGTTAAGAAGTTTATCAACGTGTTTTTCTGCAAAGCAAGAGTCAGTATTTTCATCACCTTGGTGACCATAGTAGCTAAAAAAAACCCCAACAAATTGTATTTTATAATCAAGAAGGAAATTCCCTTTAAAAACCCCATGTACTCATTCTGATAGTTACCTATATTTTCAAGTATATTTCTTTAAGCATGTGCTAAAAAATACAACATATCAACCTTGAAGTGAACATTACAAATATAAGCAACTTCTCATCAAAAATAACAATTTAATGTCATGTAGGTCCATTTTACCCCTTTATTTATTTAGAGGTAAAAATAAGAGGAATAAAATGCATAGGTTCTCTAGCAGTTCAAACTCTGGGATATTCAATTACTTGGTGGCAGCTGATCATTAGATTAGATACATACCAGCACATCACCAGGGGTGAAAAGGTTTCTCCAGAGACAAAGGTGCTTTAGAGCAATTTTACTTCTAATTATGTTTCCTGTAAGATTTTGTTTGTGTCTGATTTAAAATAGGATGTAATCTGCTAGAGAGAAAAAGAAATCAAAAGATTAACATCACCTTATTATCTAGTATGAGGTGGGCCTGGGCTCAGGCTGATGTGATGAAAACTATTTATAGAATTTTTTTTTTGCTCTTGATTATTTAAAAGGGAGGTTACTGCTGGATAGATAATATGAGCTGTATGAATTTAGCATGGTATACCAGCATAACATCAGCTAATGTCTATAAAAAAATGTTTAGCTTTGCTGTTATATATCTAAAGGACATTCTAGTGTTAGTTCATTCTTGGACCATGAACTTCATAAATTCTTCACGGTAAGTCAATATAAAGGCCTACAACAAATGTTGGCCAAGTTCAACTGGATTATGAATCAGAAAAATGCTTCTATTATTTACTTTATCCTCAACCTTAAAAAAAAAATAAACCTGTAGAATTTTTCACACACAATGAAACTAATTCAGGCTATGTCCTTATTGAGTAAGCTCTAGACATCATAAATTTGGAAAAATATTTTGTACCTGTTTTTTTTGATTTATGTGAAAAAGTGATTGTAAATACTAATCAGTATACTCTTTCATGTAGTATACTATTTCATGTACTATGAGATATTTGTCTTTTTAGATGAAAAAAGGGTTATTATTCTACAGAACTTTTTAAGACTAGAGCAATAGACAAATATAATTTGTGATACTCAATAATGTGCAATTTAATTCTTGTTTCCCATTGTCCCTTTAACATGTATCAGTGGAAAAGTTTTTCTCCAGTTCTTGAAAACAATATCAATATTTGGCCTCAAAATATTAAAACGTATTTTTAGATAATAAAACATTCTCTAGTTGTATTAAGTTGTTAACAATAACTCAGTTAAGAATTGCCAATCATTTACCCTAATCAAAATGCTTGCAATACTCACTTTTTTTCTGCATTAGAAGTAACTCCAAGGGGCGCCTGGGTAGCTCAGTTGGTTAAGCAACTGCCTTCGGCTCAGGTCATGATCCTAGAGTCCCAGGATCTAGTCCCACATCAGGTTCCCTGCTCGGCTGGGGGTCCGCTTCTCCCTCTGACCTCTCCCCTCTCATGCTCTCTCCTCTCATTCTATCTCTCAAATAAATAGGTAAAATCTTAAAAAAAAAAAAGTAACTCTAAAATATCAGTGGCTAGCAAAACAAGTATTTATTTCTTGCTCCTGGATCCATAGAGTAGCTACAGTTTTGGTGAAATCTCCTGGGTTTATTTGGTTTAAGGTGGATGCCAGGCATCAGTTCAGTCTCACCTGTCTTCATCATTCTTAAAACTAGCTACTACCTAGAATATTTTCTTCTCATGGTAAAAAGCAGGAGTGTAAGAGATCAAAACAAACCCTGCAAGCACATTATTTAAAGCCTCTACTCACTAATAGTCCCTAACATTCTACTGGCCACAGACACTCCCATGGCAAGCCCAACATCAAAAAGTTTGGGAATTAAACTCTTCCTGTAATGAAGTGGGGTATAAGGAAGAGTCAGAGAGGAAATGAAGAAATTTTGGAAAAGAATACAATCTACCACAATGCCAAACCTGAGTTAAGAGCAATTTTTCTCCCATTCTCAGAAACGGGCCCACAATAAGCCATCAGTTTACAGTGGGGGCAGGCAGGTATGATCATTCTGTTCTTATCTCCTTCCCAACTCCACTTCCACCTATCTCTAGTAGGCATGCTGGTATTTATTCACAGCTCGAAAGTATGTTTGTCATGGGAAGGGGGCCAGTTAAGGAAAGAAGTAAGATAAAATTCTTACATACATTTTTTTATTGACATAATATGTCTTCTTGCTGTGTGCCTGGCTGATGCTTAAATGGAGGTAATATTGTGGGGTCTGCTCTTGATACTGAACACATTCTCCTGATGGAACACTCCAGCTTTCAGGACATAGGCAATACTTTTCCTTCAGTTGATGGCTTCTCTCTTCAGCTCCTAGATTCTTCTGGTAACACATTCCCCATATTCTCTAGAGTTTTGACACTCTTTCCATTTATTCTTCTTGGATAGGACTTTAAAGAGCTCTAGACTCACCCTCCCTTTCATTGGTTTACATCTGTGCCAAGGAATCACTCATGTATATTTGACCTACCATTGAAAGGTAGTCCAGTTACTCCCTAGAAGTAGTCAAAACTCCCTGTTACTCTCCTGCCCAAGTAACGCCCCAACTAATCTCTGTTACTTTCTTACTATTCTTCCTAAACTGCAGGGGATGTATTTCAAATTTTCTGTAAGTAGGTTTAAAAATTCATCTTTCTGTAAGTGATATGAAAGTAGTCTCCCTCTCCCATTCTTTTCCAAGAGATGAGGGAGTATGATGAGAATCATAGAAGATAGTGGGTTTCTTTCAATAGGCTCTTTCAAAAATCCTATTGACAAATAATTTTTTTATTTGCTAGTAACATTTTATATCCTAGATTTTGAGTCCAAGCTCCCTGAATGAGGGGCCCTAAAATGATGAAATAAATTCTCAACCTGTTCCAAAAGATCTGATCAGACAGTTCACTTAGATATGTAGTACATATCACATTTGGCACCTTCGTAAATCTTCAATTTTAACATCCCATTATATGACTGTCAGTGAAGTCAGTATAGGTAGTCAAGAATAGTCTCATGCTTCATTTTAATAATTCTGGTTTCCAATTTAACTTGTAATTCCTAAAAGAACTTAGGAGTAAATATATAAAACATCGTTCATTCATCAAAACTTTGCTGCTATCAATCTAAAATCCACAATTTTTATAACAACTATTTGTATTAATTTTGAAAATAAAATCTTTATTTCTTAGGAACATTTTGATCAGTTTTGATTTCATGACTTGATTATTTTAAAGAAAATCAAACAAAAATTAAATGGTATGATGTCCACTTTCAGTGATAAAATAGAGTAAACCACCTTAAAGATCTCCCAAAGTTTATTTCCTCTCATAATGAGGTTTCCTTCATATAACATGCCAACAAATGTTTCATTACTTTCAGGAAGTCTTCCCTAATCTTCTGGGCTGGTTATAACTCTTCTTGTATGCTCCCATAGTTCCTTGTACTACTTTTTCAACCATATTTACATTTTATTGTAACTATTTAATTTTGACAGCTCCACTGTCCTGAAAAACACTAAGAGGAGACAGATTGTCTGATTGTTTTAAAGCCCTCCACTATCCCATATAGTACAATGGGTAGAAGAGGGTAGTTGCTCAAAATACTTTTTAGGTAAGTGAATGAGTTTGTGTATGATTTCTGAGAGCAGATAGTAGCATATACATTGAACAGTATCAGACATTCTTGATGAAACCTTACAATCTGAGTATACTAGCATGGTACAGACCAAAGTATTCTATGTTTTGATTCCACCAACACTTTGACAAACTGTAATAGTGGCAATGTTGAAAATTTGTACTTTCCTCTTCCATTAGGAAAGAGCACCTGGTATGCTTTGTTTCTTAATGCTAAATCGAACCATGAGCCATTTTATTGACCTTCAACATCCTACTGTCACTCAACTATTGGAAGATCATTATAAACCATAACAACCTATGTCCTAGGAAATGCAACAAGAGTCACAAAAACATGGCATCTACCTAATTTATGATTTGGAATATATTGAGAGATATTTTGTAAGAATGGACTGCAATTTTAATAATGTCAGCTAATGTGATTAAAGCCAAAGTTTCCCCTTAATGACCAATTAATTTCCTCACTTCTGTTATTCTTGTGTTGATGAATAAAATGATTCAATGAACTTTTAGTAGTTGTACATCATGGTTAGCAAAATATCTCCATCTGTTTATTTCTCCACCCAACACTGTTAAATCCTAGACATTCTGGTTTGCATCTAAACAGTGGAATAACATGAATGTCTTTGCAAAACTGAACTGTGACACAAGTTCATCACCCTATATTACAGCTGATCTTTAAGAGACTTAAAGATCCTGTGAAAACTTATAAACCCATCAGAAGTTTAAGCAGTACCTTTTCTACTACAACTCTTTGGTTTTATATTATTTTGCTCTCTAAACCGCTCTTAAATATACTAATTTTCCAGGAGGTAAATGGTTAAAGGACATCATTTTTATAAATTCAGATATGATGAAATAGTTAAAATGTAGATGAAGGTAAAGGATTTTTAATATTTTTAAAATAAGAATATTGAAAGATGCTCAGGTACTAGTAAGGGAAACCTCTTCAAACCACGGCTCCTTCCTGACATAATTTAAATCACATTACTCTGCATTTTTGTTATTTCTGTATTAGTCCTCTTTACTTTCTTATTTGCATGACTAAAAGCTAAAAGTGCTGTTTTCAATCTAATGATTTTAATACTTTTCTGTCACTGTAAAACTTTGGCCTATGTCAAGCATGAAGGTTTTTATGAAGGCTAAACCAACTATTCCGTATATCTACATGTGCTTGAAAAAAAATTCAACAAATAATAAATTTATAAACTACATTTTTGTTTGTAGTGTTTACATTAACTATATAACACACTAAGTAATTTGACCCAGAAATGAGTTTACAATTGCTCAGTAAGAATAAGTTCACAGTGGGGTACCTGGGTGGCTCAGTCAGTTAAGCATCTGCCTTCAGCTCTGATCATGATCTCAGGGTCCTGGGATGAAGCCCTGTGTTGGGGGTTGAGGGGGGGTCCCTGCTCAGTGGGGGCCTGCTTCTCCTCTCCTCTCCACTAGTGCTCTCTGTTGCTACCTCTGTCTCTCTCTCTCAAATAAATAAAATCTTAAAAAAAATAAGTTAATAGCTTGTGTATGGAAGACTTTGAGATGATATAAAATCAAGTAAGATAGAATTTTGACATCTTGCCTGAAGATGTGTTCCAAGTCAAAAAGAACTGATTTTACTGTTGCTAATATTGAAGGTTCTTCCTTCTGGCTTTTAGTTTTATCCTCACATTTACTTGGGCTTTCAGTCTCCCATTGATTCTGCAATATTTTTCTAGTGAATCTCTTTTTTCTTATGGTAAAGGGTGGAGGAGCAGGGGGAGAAGGAGAGAGAGAGTCTCAAGCAGACTCCACTGAGAGCCCTGAGCCCAATACAGGGCTTGATCCCAGGACCTCAATATTATGACCTGAGCCAAAAATCAAGTTGAATCCTCAATTGACTGAGGCACACAGGTGCCCCAAACCATTCTCTAATTTTGATGAAGACCTAATCTTCAACTTTACTATAAATGATTCCACTTCAAAGACTATATAATCTCCATATGGATTTTCTGTAAATTTTCCTAGTAGACAAAATAACCCCTTAGAATAAAGCATATTAGGCCTATGTAATAACCCTCAATCAAGCACTTTTTCTGAGTATCTATGATAAGCCCAACCTATTCCTAATAAATTTCTTTTTTTAAGATTTTATTTGAGAGAGAGAGAAAGAGAGACAGAAAGAGATAAAACACAAGTGGGGGGAGGGGCAGAAGGAAGGAGAAGCAGACTCCCCACTGAGCAGGGAGCCCAATATGGCACCTCAATCCCAAGACACCATGATTACAATATGAGCTGAAGGCAGATGTTTAATGGACTGAGTCACCCAGGCACCCCCACATTTTCTATATATCTCTGTATTTTTTTTATCTATATCCACATATAATATATACACATTTTTCTACAAAACATTCTTTAGGTACATTATTTTTAAAATACCTTTTGCATTTTGCTCTCTTTTTACATAATCAAAACTTCATTTTCATACTTTGAGAAGTAGCTCATGTATTATGTAATTTCGTTGCACACCATTATGTGATAATCTATGGAGGGATTTTACAAGGATGGCTCTCTGCTTCAATCTACTTGCTTGCCACATAATATAAATACTGCTATTTTTCCTTTTAAATGTTGCAGATCACATCCTCTCTGCACAATAATTCATATATACACACACACATACATACACACACACAAAATAGCATAGCTTAGGCTGCTTTGAATTCATGATGGAATTAAGAAATATATTTGTATATATTGTTAAGATTTGGGTTTGGAAAGAATTTGCTAACTCATCTCAGACTGGATACTATTGCTGATTTTATAAATAGTTCTGATTAAGAGTGTTGGAATTTATAAAATAAATGCTTTCATAGTGATAGAGTTCTATGTAAGTTCATATATACATACATATATATATGAACTTACATAGAACTCTATATGTATATATGTGTATATATGTATATATGTATGTATATGCACATATATACACACATATACATACACATATATATACACACTTACATAGAACTCTAGTATGTATATACATATATATGTTTGTATATACATACATATATATGAACTTAGAACTCTATATGTATTTATGTATGTATGTATGTATATATGTATATACATATATACATATGTATACAGATATATGTATACACACATATATATAGGAACTTAGAACTCTCTGTATGTATGTATGTGTATATACATATATATACATATATACATAGAGTTCTGTGTAAGTTCCTATATGTGTGTATACATATATACATACATATATGCATATATATACACATACATACATGCATATATATACACATACATACATATAGAGTTCTATGTAAGTTCATATATATGTATGTATATACACATATATATGTATATATGTGTATATACACATACATATATACATACATATATATACATATATATATACATACGTATATAGATATCTTCCAGAGAAACAAGTAATTGTTTGAGGTAAAGTGGTTTTTTTCTGAATAGGAAATTACAAATTTCAGAAAATAACATACTTTTTAGAGGTTTTAAAATGATAGTTTTTTTTTTAAGTGCTGCAGTGACAACGTACATTGGCTTAAGTACAGTAATGGAACTAAAGGAAAGGATTTCACATCTGAATGTGATGGATCAATGAGTATAAGAGATGGGACTGAAAAAATGTATTATTTTACTTAGGATTGCACTAACCATCCTCCCACAATTGGTGAAGAATGTAACTTTTTTTGCTTAGGAATCAAGATACCACATTATTGCATCCAGTGTGTTCTATAAAATTTCCTTGGGATTAAATATTTATAATTCAGTTTATATGTTTCTGGAAGTCAAGATTACAGTGCAAAGACAGCTAAGTCCTATCAATTGACAGTATAATAAATAACCACACACACACACACACACACACACACACACTTGCACAAACACACAAACCAAAATAGAGGAAAACACATATAAGGCTTCATTTACATGAAACAAAGAATATAGCAGGAAGTTGTATAAAACAAATATATATTTATTATGGGATGGCATAAAGGCAGGACCACTGAATATCGAGCATAAAGCAGGATCCAGTAACCCAGGAGGGTTGAATGAAAAGTGACTTTAAGCAGACATTACCAGGAAGAGAAAGGCTGAAACCAGATCTTACATGATGTGTGAAATTCTGTAATTAGAATGTGATAGTTCAAATTAGAATGGCTATGGGATCTAGAGGAGTACTGATTGAACCTTGTTCTTGAATAGCCACTGACTAGTTAAGTCTTCTTTGAAAAGTCACTTGTATGAATGTTTCCTCATCTGGAAAAATGAGATAATGTAGATGATCTCTTAAATCCCTTTAATCCTAAATTGCAATAATTATACTGTATACTGTCTTTGCTTATCTCCTACCTCTACAATGAAATTTTGCTCATTTTTCACTGTTGAAATCCTATTGAATCTGAAGGAGTCTTGTGCCTAAACATGTTAATTACAAGGGTATTTACCTTAAGGAATAACTTAAACTAAATAACTCATAAAAAGAAATTAGGCAAGTATGTGTTGATCAACTCTAGAATATTGTCAATAAACTGAAAAGCGTAAATGTTTTTTAAAAGCTTTGTCTACAAAAAGAAGAAAAAGTTGAACATATGTCTCAATTGCAGCTATATAAATATTATTAATACATAAACTGAGATTAGAAAGAAGAGGAGCCAAATATTAAAATTTTTGAAGTACTGGGATTATGGTTATTTTTAAAAATTTAACTTTTTTCAGTGTTCCAAAATTCATTGTTTATGCACCACACCCAGTGCTCCATGCAATACGTGTCCTCCTTAATACTCACCACCAGGCTCACCCAAACCCCAACCCCCCTTCCCTCCAAAACCTTCAGTTTGTTTCTCAGAGTCCACAGTCTCTCATGGTTTGCCTCCCCCTCTGATTTCCCACAACTCACTTCTCTCCATATCCCAATGTCTTCTGTGGTATTCCTTATGCTCCACAAGAAAGTGAAACCATATGATAATTGGCTCTCTCTGCTTGACTTATTTCGCTCAGCATAATCTTCTCCAGTCCTGTCCATGTTGATACAAAAGTTGGGTATTCATCCTTTCTGATGGAGGCATAATACTCCATTGTATATATAGACCATATCTTCTTTATCCATTCGTCCATTGAAGGGCATCTTGGTTCTTTCCACATTTGGTGACTGTGACCTTTGCTGCTGTGAACATTGTGGGTACAGATAGCCCTTCTTTTCACTATATCTGTATCTTTGGAGTAAATACCAAGTGGTGCAATTGCAGGGTAGCTCTATTTTTAAATTCTTAAGGAATCTCCACACTGTTTTCCAAAGCGGCTGCACCAATTTGCATTCCCACCAACAGTGTAAGAGGGTTCCCCTTTCTCCACATCCTCTCCAACACTTGTCGCTTACTGTCATGTTGATTTTGGCCATTCTAACTGGTGTAAGGTGATATGTCAATTTGGTTTTGATTTGGATCTCCCTGATGACTAAAGATGATGAACATTTTTTCATGTGTCTGTTAGCTATTTGTATGCCTGTATGATGTGTCTATTCATGTCTTCTGCCCATTTTTTGACATGGTTATCTGTTTTGCGTGTGTTGAGTTTGAGGAGTTCTTTATAGATTTTGGATATCAGCCCTTTGTCTGTAGTGTCATTTGCGAATATCTTCTCCCATTCCGTGGGTTGCCTCTTTGTTTTGTTGACTGTTTCCTTTGCTGTGCAGAAACGTTTGTACCCCAAATTATTTAAAGAAAAAACCCTATGTGTATACAAAAAATAAAGTTAGATTCATTGAAGGATAAAATATGACTATAATAATGAAGGTTCAAAAAAGATTATTATTATTATTTTTTTTAATAAAAGGTATTGTTAAGATGAACTAGTTAAAAAACATTAAAAAAGGAAAGGGTTAAAGTTAAAAAAAATTTAGCAGAAGAGAAAATATAAAATTAAAAAAAAATTAAATTAACTGCAAGAATAAAGAATCATGGGGAGCAAGCCATGAGTTCCATGCTTTGCTTTCTCCTCTGGAATTCCACTGTTCTCCTTGGTAAGTGAACTTGGTCTTGGCTGGATTTCTTGTTGGTCTTCTGGGGGAGGGGCCTGTTGTAGTGATTCTCAAGTGTCTTTGCCCAAGGTAGAACTGCCCACCCTTACCAGGGGCCAGGCTAAGTAATCTGCTCGGGTTTGCTTTCAGGAGATTTTGTTCCCTGAACACTGTCCATAGAGTTCTGGGGGACAGGAATGAAAATGGCGGCCTCCCAATCTCTGGCCCGGAGGAGCCGAGAGCTCGGGGCCCACTCCTCAGTGCGCCCTCAGAGAAGAGCACTCAATCACTCCCGTCTCCCTGGCCTCTGGCCGCACTTGCACCTGGAGAAAAGCACTCAGTCACTCCTGTCTCCCTGGCCTCCAGCTGCACTCCGAGCTCCCCCAGCATGCAACCAGTTCAAGATAAACCTGAGCTGAGAGCTCACTCCTCAGCTCCATTGCTGTAGCGGCTTCCCCACTCTAATATCTGTGAGCTCTGTGACACTCAGATACCCCTGATCCTTTTGTGACCCTGTGGGACCTGGGGCCAGGCTGACCCCGTGTGGGCTTCATCCCGGTTTAGCCTCTGGAGCGATGTCCCTCCGTGAAGCAGACTTTTAAAAGTCCTGATTTAGTTGTTCTGCCACTTGCTGGGAGCTGGCCCCTCCCCCCACGGTCTATCTTCCCGTTGCTCTGGATTCACTTCTCCACTGGTCCTACCCTTCAGAAAGTGGTTGATTTTCTGTTTCTAGAATTGCTGCTCTTCTTCTCTTTGATCTCCTGTTGGATTTGTTGGTGTTTGCACTGGTTTGATAAGCTATCTAGCTGATCTCCTACCTGATGTAGTCTCAGCCTGCTACTTCTCCACCATCTTGACTCTTCCCATGTGTATTCATTCTTTATTTGACACTCAAAAGGATGTACCCATATGGTAATGAAAGAAGGTTGACTTTTGTGATCCTATTCTAAATGATTTTAGCATATAAATGTTTGCTAACTTCAGATAATTAGCTTTCATTTATGAGACATGATAAAGAAGTTGATGCAGGTTACAAGTGTTAATCTAAGTATAGTATGGGAATACACTGATATAAGTAAGAATTATTTCTGGTATAAAAGGAAGGAGTTAAGGGTTACAATAAGCCGACTTCTGGGAATATTGAACTGTCCAATAAAATAAGAGCTGTTTTACTCTTGAACCAAGAAATAGGATAGTCTGGCTATTAATTATCCATAAATTGAATGTAGAAAATCAGTTTCAGACTGCAGATAATATGCAGAAATTTGTTAGAAAAATGATTTTTCTCAAAAGGGAGATATAATAGGCTTGTGCATTTATTATAAATTAAAGTGTTACTTACACATTTAGTGAAAAAGTGACTCCATTTTAATCCTAAAATTCTCACTCTTTTGTCTCAGACAACTTACTTTCAAATTTAAAGATAGAAATATTGATGGATTAATCTTCAGAACCAAGTTTTCACTTTCAATAAAATGGAGACTTAAAATGTTTTAATCCTTGATTAGAACTATTATGGAGAAATTCTTCTAAAAGAGCTCATGACAAGACTACTAAGGTCAGTTTTATATTCTGATTATAAATCTGATTTGGGATGCGATTATAGATAAAAATCTAGGAGAAAAGTAGTTTTGAAAAGGAATTTTAATATGTTCCAATATGCCCTTAAGGAACCATAGAAATCTATTATGTGAAAAGTACATCACACTTTTTTCTCCTTAGGGAAAACTTGGATTTTAATAAATTCTTGATCATTAGTGAAAGTCCTTCATCCACTATTTCATCATATATTTATTGAATGCCTACTACAGGCCAAGCATATATCTAGGTGCATTCATGGGTGGAAAAAAAAAATAGACAAAAATGTTTTCACTGATGCTTATATTTTAGTGGATGGAGACAGACAATGAACAAGCATAGTAAAATATATGAGATATTGATAAATGATATAGAGAAAAATAAGGCAATAGGAATAAGGAAATGGAAAAGTCTCATAAAGAAATTGAAAATGGGGCAAAGACATAAAATTGGTCAACTATATTGTTGTTTATAGAAAGAGTATTTAAGGCAATAACAGAAACATGTACAAAACTATTAGGTCAAAGCTTGTGCAGAGTATTAAGGAATAGTAAATGAGGCCAGCATGTTGGGTGGAAATATGTCATCAAAGGAAAGGCAAAATCAAGTGAAGATTTGTAGGCCACTGTAAGGATCTGGTTATTTTTTTAAGCCACTAGGTGGTTTAAAGAGAAAAAAAAAAGAACATGATCCAGGGAATTACAAGGGACAAGGGTAGAAGAGGGACAATTTCAGAAGCCAGTATAATAATCTTAGTGAGAAATGGTATGGCTTGGATTATGGTGCTAGTACATGGAGGTGATAAGAAGTAGAAGAATAGTGAGGGTCATGTTCTGAAATATGCAGAACAGGGTGAGAATTAACATACGTGGTTTTCACTCAGGACACGGCTATTTCATCTATAGTAGAAGGAGAGAATATAGAGTATATATGGGTGGGTGATATGGGGACTTATAGAGATTCTATTCTTATAAATTTTTCTTATTAAAATGGTAGCAGAATCACCAACTATAAGAGAAGAAAGTGAACATATCAAGGAAATGCAGTGTGACTGCCATGCAACTCTACATTTTGTTACTTGACATTAATAGTAATGCATTTAAAGTGAAAACAGCATAGTTGTGTATTATTCTATGATCATATTTAGTTATATGTGTGTAGGATCAGAGGAGGCAGAGAGTTTAAATCTTGAATTTAACCAGGATGGGGTTTTTGCCAAACGGAGTACATAATATATTAAAAAAAAAATTTGAGGGTTGAAAATATATGTAAGGGAATAATTTTATTAATGAATGTGGTATCAAAACTGGAGTATAGGAGGTAACAAGTGTGGTGAGATACAGTAAAATGGTAGCCAGATCAGTAGATTGTAGGTTTTAGTGGGTATGAAGGGATTGACGGAGTTACACTACTAAAGGGAGTAAGCTGAAGATAGAAAGTAACCATTAGAGAGTGGTAGACATGAAGTTGGGATTATGAAAGTGTTGAGTTTGTTTATAATGATAAGATCCAGGGCATGAGCATAACAGTGAAAGGGTGATTTAGGGTGGAGAAAAAGACCTTATAATAGAAAGATCATATTCATAGGTAATAAAATTTCTAGGAAATAAAGTGTTAGAAAAAAATGATAGTAAAGGGTAATTTAAGTCGTCAAGGAGGAGAAAGAGTCATCTATATGCCCAATGACTGCAATTATTCAATTGTTTGTGAACTGATGTTGAATTATTTTATGGGAAGAAGTAGGAAAATGGTCTGTAAGAATACGGTAAAGAAAAGAGGACACCAAAAATGGTACTGACAGTGTGAGGGAGAAAAGCCTTCCATTGAGCTCCCTGCTAGGCAAGCAGGTGCTCTTTTTTTTTTTTAAACTCATGAAGTTGGGCATACCTATATCATGAAGATAGACCACCTCTACACTAAGGACTTTGTCGAAGATACTCTGTATAATTTTCCTTAGCTTGCATGGTTAAAGAAATGGGCTGGGCAAGATTATATACTGGTGGAGTTTTACTACTCTTGAGAGTTCTAATTCACCTTTCAAATCAACTCAATAAATAAGTCCCATACCACCTACTTATTATTTGAAATTAAACATGTGGAGAAGTGTATAAAAGGTTTCTCCTTAGGAATGGCTTTCCTCACATGTTGTGCCAAGACAGTAGTATAACTTAATTAGGGAGTTTCATAACCATCAGCAAGTTTGTATGTTGGAAACTAGCTATTTTAAATCACAAATTTTCTCATTTAGCCATTGAATGGTCCTAGAGATAAGAAAGCTTAAACTGCTACCATATTTCTTCCAAACTGTCATTGGAGATGGGATTGTTACCCTCTTGCAGGGATTATAAAACAGCAACTCTGCTAATTACCAGGAAAGGAAATACTATATATGAGCTATCAATCTTCACAAAAGGTATGGATAAGGCAAAAGAGATATGAGGTTATAAGAAGGTCTGTTTTTAAGTGCTTTATAATTTTTATTTTCTCTTAGAATCTCACAATCGTAGATGGGTCATCTGCATCATAGTCAGAATAAATTACCCTAATCGTCTTTTTCTTTTTGTTGTTTGTTTGTTAATGGACCAGGAATAGGGATTTTTTTTTTTTGAGGGTTAATATATAGCAAAAATGATAAGAATCCATCTCATCAAAAAAAAAAACAAATTGAAAAAATGCATAGCAATGTAGTTAAGAAGTTTATCAACGTGTTTTTCTGCAAAGCAAGAGTCAGTATTTTCATCACCTTGGTGACCATAGTAGCTAAAAAAAACCCCAACAAATTGTATTTTATAATCAAGAAGGAAATTCCCTTTAAAAACCCCATGTACTCATTCTGATAGTTACCTATATTTTCAAGTATATTTCTTTAAGCATGTGCTAAAAAATACAACATATCAACCTTGAAGTGAACATTACAAATATAAGCAACTTCTCATCAAAAATAACAATTTAATGTCATGTAGGTCCATTTTACCCCTTTATTTATTTAGAGGTAAAAATAAGAGGAATAAAATGCATAGGTTCTCTAGCAGTTCAAACTCTGGGATATTCAATTACTTGGTGGCAGCTGATCATTAGATTAGATACATACCAGCACATCACCAGGGGTGAAAAGGTTTCTCCAGAGACAAAGGTGCTTTAGAGCAATTTTACTTCTAATTATGTTTCCTGTAAGATTTTGTTTGTGTCTGATTTAAAATAGGATGTAATCTGCTAGAGAGAAAAAGAAATCAAAAGATTAACATCACCTTATTATCTAGTATGAGGTGGGCCTGGGCTCAGGCTGATGTGATGAAAACTATTTATAGAATTTTTTTTTTGCTCTTGATTATTTAAAAGGGAGGTTACTGCTGGATAGATAATATGAGCTGTATGAATTTAGCATGGTATACCAGCATAACATCAGCTAATGTCTATAAAAAAATGTTTAGCTTTGCTGTTATATATCTAAAGGACATTCTAGTGTTAGTTCATTCTTGGACCATGAACTTCATAAATTCTTCACGGTAAGTCAATATAAAGGCCTACAACAAATGTTGGCCAAGTTCAACTGGATTATGAATCAGAAAAATGCTTCTATTATTTACTTTATCCTCAACCTTAAAAAAAAAATAAACCTGTAGAATTTTTCACACACAATGAAACTAATTCAGGCTATGTCCTTATTGAGTAAGCTCTAGACATCATAAATTTGGAAAAATATTTTGTACCTGTTTTTTTTGATTTATGTGAAAAAGTGATTGTAAATACTAATCAGTATACTCTTTCATGTAGTATACTATTTCATGTACTATGAGATATTTGTCTTTTTAGATGAAAAAAGGGTTATTATTCTACAGAACTTTTTAAGACTAGAGCAATAGACAAATATAATTTGTGATACTCAATAATGTGCAATTTAATTCTTGTTTCCCATTGTCCCTTTAACATGTATCAGTGGAAAAGTTTTTCTCCAGTTCTTGAAAACAATATCAATATTTGGCCTCAAAATATTAAAACGTATTTTTAGATAATAAAACATTCTCTAGTTGTATTAAGTTGTTAACAATAACTCAGTTAAGAATTGCCAATCATTTACCCTAATCAAAATGCTTGCAATACTCACTTTTTTTCTGCATTAGAAGTAACTCCAAGGGGCGCCTGGGTAGCTCAGTTGGTTAAGCAACTGCCTTCGGCTCAGGTCATGATCCTAGAGTCCCAGGATCTAGTCCCACATCAGGTTCCCTGCTCGGCTGGGGGTCCGCTTCTCCCTCTGACCTCTCCCCTCTCATGCTCTCTCCTCTCATTCTATCTCTCAAATAAATAGGTAAAATCTTAAAAAAAAAAAAGTAACTCTAAAATATCAGTGGCTAGCAAAACAAGTATTTATTTCTTGCTCCTGGATCCATAGAGTAGCTACAGTTTTGGTGAAATCTCCTGGGTTTATTTGGTTTAAGGTGGATGCCAGGCATCAGTTCAGTCTCACCTGTCTTCATCATTCTTAAAACTAGCTACTACCTAGAATATTTTCTTCTCATGGTAAAAAGCAGGAGTGTAAGAGATCAAAACAAACCCTGCAAGCACATTATTTAAAGCCTCTACTCACTAATAGTCCCTAACATTCTACTGGCCACAGACACTCCCATGGCAAGCCCAACATCAAAAAGTTTGGGAATTAAACTCTTCCTGTAATGAAGTGGGGTATAAGGAAGAGTCAGAGAGGAAATGAAGAAATTTTGGAAAAGAATACAATCTACCACAATGCCAAACCTGAGTTAAGAGCAATTTTTCTCCCATTCTCAGAAACGGGCCCACAATAAGCCATCAGTTTACAGTGGGGGCAGGCAGGTATGATCATTCTGTTCTTATCTCCTTCCCAACTCCACTTCCACCTATCTCTAGTAGGCATGCTGGTATTTATTCACAGCTCGAAAGTATGTTTGTCATGGGAAGGGGGCCAGTTAAGGAAAGAAGTAAGATAAAATTCTTACATACATTTTTTTATTGACATAATATGTCTTCTTGCTGTGTGCCTGGCTGATGCTTAAATGGAGGTAATATTGTGGGGTCTGCTCTTGATACTGAACACATTCTCCTGATGGAACACTCCAGCTTTCAGGACATAGGCAATACTTTTCCTTCAGTTGATGGCTTCTCTCTTCAGCTCCTAGATTCTTCTGGTAACACATTCCCCATATTCTCTAGAGTTTTGACACTCTTTCCATTTATTCTTCTTGGATAGGACTTTAAAGAGCTCTAGACTCACCCTCCCTTTCATTGGTTTACATCTGTGCCAAGGAATCACTCATGTATATTTGACCTACCATTGAAAGGTAGTCCAGTTACTCCCTAGAAGTAGTCAAAACTCCCTGTTACTCTCCTGCCCAAGTAACGCCCCAACTAATCTCTGTTACTTTCTTACTATTCTTCCTAAACTGCAGGGGATGTATTTCAAATTTTCTGTAAGTAGGTTTAAAAATTCATCTTTCTGTAAGTGATATGAAAGTAGTCTCCCTCTCCCATTCTTTTCCAAGAGATGAGGGAGTATGATGAGAATCATAGAAGATAGTGGGTTTCTTTCAATAGGCTCTTTCAAAAATCCTATTGACAAATAATTTTTTTATTTGCTAGTAACATTTTATATCCTAGATTTTGAGTCCAAGCTCCCTGAATGAGGGGCCCTAAAATGATGAAATAAATTCTCAACCTGTTCCAAAAGATCTGATCAGACAGTTCACTTAGATATGTAGTACATATCACATTTGGCACCTTCGTAAATCTTCAATTTTAACATCCCATTATATGACTGTCAGTGAAGTCAGTATAGGTAGTCAAGAATAGTCTCATGCTTCATTTTAATAATTCTGGTTTCCAATTTAACTTGTAATTCCTAAAAGAACTTAGGAGTAAATATATAAAACATCGTTCATTCATCAAAACTTTGCTGCTATCAATCTAAAATCCACAATTTTTATAACAACTATTTGTATTAATTTTGAAAATAAAATCTTTATTTCTTAGGAACATTTTGATCAGTTTTGATTTCATGACTTGATTATTTTAAAGAAAATCAAACAAAAATTAAATGGTATGATGTCCACTTTCAGTGATAAAATAGAGTAAACCACCTTAAAGATCTCCCAAAGTTTATTTCCTCTCATAATGAGGTTTCCTTCATATAACATGCCAACAAATGTTTCATTACTTTCAGGAAGTCTTCCCTAATCTTCTGGGCTGGTTATAACTCTTCTTGTATGCTCCCATAGTTCCTTGTACTACTTTTTCAACCATATTTACATTTTATTGTAACTATTTAATTTTGACAGCTCCACTGTCCTGAAAAACACTAAGAGGAGACAGATTGTCTGATTGTTTTAAAGCCCTCCACTATCCCATATAGTACAATGGGTAGAAGAGGGTAGTTGCTCAAAATACTTTTTAGGTAAGTGAATGAGTTTGTGTATGATTTCTGAGAGCAGATAGTAGCATATACATTGAACAGTATCAGACATTCTTGATGAAACCTTACAATCTGAGTATACTAGCATGGTACAGACCAAAGTATTCTATGTTTTGATTCCACCAACACTTTGACAAACTGTAATAGTGGCAATGTTGAAAATTTGTACTTTCCTCTTCCATTAGGAAAGAGCACCTGGTATGCTTTGTTTCTTAATGCTAAATCGAACCATGAGCCATTTTATTGACCTTCAACATCCTACTGTCACTCAACTATTGGAAGATCATTATAAACCATAACAACCTATGTCCTAGGAAATGCAACAAGAGTCACAAAAACATGGCATCTACCTAATTTATGATTTGGAATATATTGAGAGATATTTTGTAAGAATGGACTGCAATTTTAATAATGTCAGCTAATGTGATTAAAGCCAAAGTTTCCCCTTAATGACCAATTAATTTCCTCACTTCTGTTATTCTTGTGTTGATGAATAAAATGATTCAATGAACTTTTAGTAGTTATACATCATGGTTAGCAAAATATCTCCATCTGTTTATTTCTCCACCCAACACTGTTAAATCCTAGACATTCTGGTTTGCATCTAAACAGTGGAATAACATGAATGTCTTTGCAAAACTGAACTGTGACACAAGTTCATCACCCTATATTACAGCTGATCTTTAAGAGACTTAAAGATCCTGTGAAAACTTATAAACCCATCAGAAGTTTAAGCAGTACCTTTTCTACTACAACTCTTTGGTTTTATATTATTTTGCTCTCTAAACCGCTCTTAAATATACTAATTTTCCAGGAGGTAAATGGTTAAAGGACATCATTTTTATAAATTCAGATATGATGAAATAGTTAAAATGTAGATGAAGGTAAAGGATTTTTAATATTTTTAAAATAAGAATATTGAAAGATGCTCAGGTACTAGTAAGGGAAACCTCTTCAAACCACGGCTCCTTCCTGACATAATTTAAATCACATTACTCTGCATTTTTGTTATTTCTGTATTAGTCCTCTTTACTTTCTTATTTGCATGACTAAAAGCTAAAAGTGCTGTTTTCAATCTAATGATTTTAATACTTTTCTGTCACTGTAAAACTTTGGCCTATGTCAAGCATGAAGGTTTTTATGAAGGCTAAACCAACTATTCCGTATATCTACATGTGCTTGAAAAAAAATTCAACAAATAATAAATTTATAAACTACATTTTTGTTTGTAGTGTTTACATTAACTATATAACACACTAAGTAATTTGACCCAGAAATGAGTTTACAATTGCTCAGTAAGAATAAGTTCACAGTGGGGTACCTGGGTGGCTCAGTCAGTTAAGCATCTGCCTTCAGCTCTGATCATGATCTCAGGGTCCTGGGATGAAGCCCTGTGTTGGGGGTTGAGGGGGGTCCCTGCTCAGTGGGGGCCTGCTTCTCCTCTCCTCTCCACTAGTGCTCTCTGTTGCTACCTCTGTCTCTCTCTCTCAAATAAATAAAATCTTAAAAAAAATAAGTTAATAGCTTGTGTATGGAAGACTTTGAGATGATATAAAATCAAGTAAGATAGAATTTTGACATCTTGCCTGAAGATGTGTTCCAAGTCAAAAAGAACTGATTTTACTGTTGCTAATATTGAAGGTTCTTCCTTCTGGCTTTTAGTTTTATCCTCACATTTACTTGGGCTTTCAGTCTCCCATTGATTCTGCAATATTTTTCTAGTGAATCTCTTTTTTCTTATGGTAAAGGGTGGAGGAGCAGGGGGAGAAGGAGAGAGAGAGTCTCAAGCAGACTCCACTGAGAGCCCTGAGCCCAATACAGGGCTTGATCCCAGGACCTCAATATTATGACCTGAGCCAAAAATCAAGTTGAATCCTCAATTGACTGAGGCACACAGGTGCCCCAAACCATTCTCTAATTTTGATGAAGACCTAATCTTCAACTTTACTATAAATGATTCCACTTCAAAGACTATATAATCTCCATATGGATTTTCTGTAAATTTTCCTAGTAGACAAAATAACCCCTTAGAATAAAGCATATTAGGCCTATGTAATAACCCTCAATCAAGCACTTTTTCTGAGTATCTATGATAAGCCCAACCTATTCCTAATAAATTTCTTTTTTTAAGATTTTATTTGAGAGAGAGAGAAAGAGAGACAGAAAGAGATAAAACACAAGTGGGGGGAGGGGCAGAAGGAAGGAGAAGCAGACTCCCCACTGAGCAGGGAGCCCAATATGGCACCTCAATCCCAAGACACCATGATTACAATATGAGCTGAAGGCAGATGTTTAATGGACTGAGTCACCCAGGCACCCCCACATTTTCTATATATCTCTGTATTTTTTTTATCTATATCCACATATAATATATACACATTTTTCTACAAAACATTCTTTAGGTACATTATTTTTAAAATACCTTTTGCATTTTGCTCTCTTTTTACATAATCAAAACTTCATTTTCATACTTTGAGAAGTAGCTCATGTATTATGTAATTTCGTTGCACACCATTATGTGATAATCTATGGAGGGATTTTACAAGGATGGCTCTCTGCTTCAATCTACTTGCTTGCCACATAATATAAATACTGCTATTTTTCCTTTTAAATGTTGCAGATCACATCCTCTCTGCACAATAATTCATATATACACACACACATACATACACACACACAAAATAGCATAGCTTAGGCTGCTTTGAATTCATGATGGAATTAAGAAATATATTTGTATATATTGTTAAGATTTGGGTTTGGAAAGAATTTGCTAACTCATCTCAGACTGGATACTATTGCTGATTTTATAAATAGTTCTGATTAAGAGTGTTGGAATTTATAAAATAAATGCTTTCATAGTGATAGAGTTCTATGTAAGTTCATATATACATACATATATATATGAACTTACATAGAACTCTATATGTATATATGTGTATATATGTATATATGTATGTATATGCACATATATACACACATATACATACACATATATATACACACTTACATAGAACTCTAGTATGTATATACATATATATGTTTGTATATACATACATATATATGAACTTAGAACTCTATATGTATTTATGTATGTATGTATATATATATGTATATACATATATACATATGTATACAGATATATGTATACACACATATATATAGGAACTTAGAACTCTCTGTATGTATGTATGTGTATATACATATATATACATATATACATAGAGTTCTGTGTAAGTTCCTATATGTGTGTATACATATATACATACATATATGCATATATATACACATACATACATGCATATATATACACATACATACATATAGAGTTCTATGTAAGTTCATATATATGTATGTATATACACATATATATGTATATATGTGTATATACACATACATATATACATACATATATATACATATATATATACATACGTATATAGATATCTTCCAGAGAAACAAGTAATTGTTTGAGGTAAAGTGGTTTTTTTCTGAATAGGAAATTACAAATTTCAGAAAATAACATACTTTTTAGAGGTTTTAAAATGATAGTTTTTTTTTTAAGTGCTGCAGTGACAACGTACATTGGCTTAAGTACAGTAATGGAACTAAAGGAAAGGATTTCACATCTGAATGTGATGGATCAATGAGTATAAGAGATGGGACTGAAAAAATGTATTATTTTACTTAGGATTGCACTAACCATCCTCCCACAATTGGTGAAGAATGTAACTTTTTTTGCTTAGGAATCAAGATACCACATTATTGCATCCAGTGTGTTCTATAAAATTTCCTTGGGATTAAATATTTATAATTCAGTTTATATGTTTCTGGAAGTCAAGATTACAGTGCAAAGACAGCTAAGTCCTATCAATTGACAGTATAATAAATAACCACACACACACACACACACACACACACACACTTGCACAAACACACAAACCAAAATAGAGGAAAACACATATAAGGCTTCATTTACATGAAACAAAGAATATAGCAGGAAGTTGTATAAAACAAATATATATTTATTATGGGATGGCATAAAGGCAGGACCACTGAATATCGAGCATAAAGCAGGATCCAGTAACCCAGGAGGGTTGAATGAAAAGTGACTTTAAGCAGACATTACCAGGAAGAGAAAGGCTGAAACCAGATCTTACATGATGTGTGAAATTCTGTAATTAGAATGTGATAGTTCAAATTAGAATGGCTATGGGATCTAGAGGAGTACTGATTGAACCTTGTTCTTGAATAGCCACTGACTAGTTAAGTCTTCTTTGAAAAGTCACTTGTATGAATGTTTCCTCATCTGGAAAAATGAGATAATGTAGATGATCTCTTAAATCCCTTTAATCCTAAATTGCAATAATTATACTGTATACTGTCTTTGCTTATCTCCTACCTCTACAATGAAATTTTGCTCATTTTTCACTGTTGAAATCCTATTGAATCTGAAGGAGTCTTGTGCCTAAACATGTTAATTACAAGGGTATTTACCTTAAGGAATAACTTAAACTAAATAACTCATAAAAAGAAATTAGGCAAGTATGTGTTGATCAACTCTAGAATATTGTCAATAAACTGAAAAGCGTAAATGTTTTTTAAAAGCTTTGTCTACAAAAAGAAGAAAAAGTTGAACATATGTCTCAATTGCAGCTATATAAATATTATTAATACATAAACTGAGATTAGAAAGAAGAGGAGCCAAATATTAAAATTTTTGAAGTACTGGGATTATGGTTATTTTTAAAAATTTAACTTTTTTCAGTGTTCCAAAATTCATTGTTTATGCACCACACCCAGTGCTCCATGCAATACGTGTCCTCCTTAATACTCACCACCAGGCTCACCCAAACCCCAACCCCCCTTCCCTCCAAAACCTTCAGTTTGTTTCTCAGAGTCCACAGTCTCTCATGGTTTGCCTCCCCCTCTGATTTCCCACAACTCACTTCTCTCCATATCCCAATGTCTTCTGTGGTATTCCTTATGCTCCACAAGAAAGTGAAACCATATGATAATTGGCTCTCTCTGCTTGACTTATTTCGCTCAGCATAATCTTCTCCAGTCCTGTCCATGTTGATACAAAAGTTGGGTATTCATCCTTTCTGATGGAGGCATAATACTCCATTGTATATATAGACCATATCTTCTTTATCCATTCGTCCATTGAAGGGCATCTTGGTTCTTTCCACATTTGGTGACTGTGACCTTTGCTGCTGTGAACATTGTGGGTACAGATAGCCCTTCTTTTCACTATATCTGTATCTTTGGAGTAAATACCAAGTGGTGCAATTGCAGGGTAGCTCTATTTTTAAATTCTTAAGGAATCTCCACACTGTTTTCCAAAGCGGCTGCACCAATTTGCATTCCCACCAACAGTGTAAGAGGGTTCCCCTTTCTCCACATCCTCTCCAACACTTGTCGCTTACTGTCATGTTGATTTTGGCCATTCTAACTGGTGTAAGGTGATATGTCAATTTGGTTTTGATTTGGATCTCCCTGATGACTAATGATGATGAACATTTTTTCATGTGTCTGTTAGCTATTTGTATGCCTGTATGATGTGTCTATTCATGTCTTCTGCCCATTTTTTGACATGGTTATCTGTTTTGCGTGTGTTGAGTTTGAGGAGTTCTTTATAGATTTTGGATATCAGCCCTTTGTCTGTAGTGTCATTTGCGAATATCTTCTCCCATTCCGTGGGTTGCCTCTTTGTTTTGTTGACTGTTTCCTTTGCTGTGCAGAAACTTTTGATCTTGATGAAGTCCCAAAAGTTCATTTTCCCTTTTGTTTCCTTTGCTTTGGAAACAAGATCTTTGGAGATAAGTTGCTGTGGCCGATGTTGAAGAGGTTACTGCCTATGTTATCCTCTAGGATTTTGGTAGATTCCTGCCTCATGCTGAGATCTTTTATCCATTTTGAGTTAATCTTTGTGTACGGTGTAAGAGAATGGTCGAGTTTCATTCTTCTATACATAGCTGTCCAGTTTTCCCAGTACCATTTATTGAACAGACTGTCTTTTTTCCACTATATATTTTTTCCTGCTTTGTCGAAGATTATTTGACCATAGAGTTGAAGATCCATATCTGGGCTCTCTACTTTCTTCCTCTAGTCTTATGTGTCTGTTTTTGTGCCAGTACCATTCTGTCTTGGTGATCACAGCTTTGTAGTAAAGTTTGAAATCAGGCAATGTGATGCCCCCAGTTTTATTTTTCTTTTTAGACATTCCCTTAGCAATTTGGAGTCTCTTCTGGTTCCATACAAATTTCATGATTGTTCCAGCTCTTTGAAAAATGCCAGTGGAATTTTGATCAGAATGGCATTGAAAGTATAGATTGCTCTAGGCAGTCTAGACATTTTAACAATGTTTATTCTTCTGATCCATGAGCATGGAATGGTCTTCCATCTTTTTGTGTCTTCTTCAGTTTCTTTCATGAGTGTTCTGTAGTTCCTCAAATACAGATCCTTTACCTCTTTGGTTAAGTTTATTCCCAGGTATATCTATCTTATGGTTCTTGGTACTATAGTAAATGGAATTGATTCTCTAATTTCCCTCTCTATATTTTCATTATTAGTGTATAAGAAAGCAATAATTTCTGTGCATTGATTTTGTATCCTGTCACATTACTGAATTGCTGTATGAGTTTTTAGTAGTTTGGGGGTGGGATCTTTTGGGTTTTCCATATAAAGTATCATGTCATCTGTGAAGAGAGAGAGTTTGACTTCTTTGCCAATTTGAATACCTTTAATTTATTTTTGTTGTCTGATTACTGTTGCTAGGACTTCTAGTACTATGTTAAACAACAGTGGCAAGAGTGGACATCCTTGTGGTGTTCCTGATCTCAAAGGGAAGGTGGTCAGCTTTCCTCCACTGAGGATGATATTCACTGTGGGCTTTTCATAGATAGATTTTATGAAGTTGAGGAACAAGAGGACAACCACCAAAGTCTCCCCATAGAACTGTAAAACCCCAATATCAAGGGAAAACAATATATTAAGCCTCGGTATTGCCCTAAAACCTGTATATTTAAAAGATACAACTTTTATTTTTAATTTGTTCTCACTATTCTTATTCTTTTAATTTTTTAACCTACTTACCATTACAACAAGAGGTTTAATACAACAGATTCCATAATAGCCTTTTAACTTGAACTTTTTTCACACATACACCTGTATTTTTCTTTTTCTTTTCTATTTTTTTAAAATATACATACAGATATAAGCTTCAAGGTAATCCTCTTTCCCTAATCAATACTACCCTTACATATAAACCAGTTCTAATCTCCCTTTATCTTTAGAAAGTTGAGTCCTTTAACAAAGATATCAAGATACACCCAGGAAGAATAAAAATAACCTTCCTCACTCACATTGAAGATTTATAACCACCCTCCCATCTTTTTCTTCTGTCATGTTTCTGTGTATTTGTTTTTGTTCTGGTATTATAAAAATCTTATCCTTGGGGTTCATTTTGGATGTGTTCCTTTTTTTTCTTGTCATTTATTTTTTTGGTCTCTTTCTTTGTCTGTTTTTGTTTGTATACCTTATAAATCTTACCTTTGGGGCCCATTCTGGCTAGGTCTTCTTTCTTTTTTTTCTCTCTCTCTTTTTTCCCCTTTCTTTCTTTTTGGTGGTGACTTCCGATTGCTCAGAAGCCTTCCAGGGTGCACCTTGCCTGGATCATGGTTGATATATTCAGCTAAACATCCCCTCAACCACCTCTTACCAAAATGACTTGGAGGAGGAACAGCCAACAGAGGAAAAATTCAGAGACTGTGCCCTCTCCATCAGAACTATTGGATATGGAAATAAACAGTATGTCATGAAGGGAATTCAGGGTAACAATTATTCAGGCAATGGCTAGGTGGAAGAAAACCATTAGTGACAACATAGAATCTCTAAGAGCAGAAGTGAAAGCTGCACAGGAAGAAGTTAAAAATGCTATCAATGAGATCCAATCTACTCTAAATACTCTAACAGCCAGGGTAACTGAAGCAGAAGATAGAATTAGTGATCTAGAGGATAAACTGATAGAGAAAAAAGGATCAGGAAGAGGTATGGAAGAAGCCATGAAAACAGAATTAGGGAAATAAATGACACCATGAAATACTCCAGTGTCAGAATTATTGGGATCCCTGAGAGGGTGGAGAAAGGGAGAAAACTAGAAGATATAGGTGAACAAATTTTTGATGAAAATATTCCCAGTCCGGGGAATGGAACCAGTGTTCATGTTCTAGAGGTAGAAAGAGCACCCCACAAGATCAACGAATTAGAAACACCTTGAAACACTTGATTATGAGATTGACAAATCATAATTTGTCAATTAGAGCTTCCGAGAGCAGCTAGGGGGAAGAGACTCCTTATGTACAGAGGACGGTCCATCAGAATAATGTCAGACCTGCCCACAGAAGCCTGGCAAACCAGAAAGGGCTGGCAAGACAGGGCACTAAATGAGAAGAACATGCAGCCAAGAAAACTTTATCCAGCAAAGCTGACATTCAAAATGGATGGAGAAATAAAGAGCTTCCAAGACTGGCAAGGTTTAAAAGAGTATGTGACCACCAAGTGGCACTACAGGAAATATTAAGGGGGGGGGGGTTCTATAAAAGAAGAAAGAACCCAAGAGTGACATGGGACATATATTTAGATACAATCTATAGAAACAAGGACTCCACAGGCAGCATGATGTCAATAAAAACATATCTTTCAATAATCACTCTCAATATGAATGGCCTAAATGCTCCCATAAAATGACACAGGGTTGCAGACTGGATAAAATGATAGGAACTGTCCACATGCTATCTATAAGAGACCCATTTGGAAACTAAAGATATATCCAGACTGAAACTGAAGAGATGGAGAAGCATCTTGAAGAGATGGAGAAGCATCTTTCATGCCAATGGGTCTCAAAAGAAAGCTGGGGTAGCAATTCTCATATCAGATAAATTAAATTTTAAACTAAAGACTGTAGTCAGATAAAGAAAGATACTACATTATTCTTAAAGGGTCTATCCACCAAGAAGATCTAACGATTGTAAATATTTATGCTCCCCATATGGGAATAGCCTGTAAGTACATAAGACAACAATTAAGATAATGAGTCATAATGATATGAATATATTAATAGTAGGGGATCTTAACATGCCACTCTCAGTAATAGCCAGATCATCCAAGCATAAACTCAATAAAGAAACAAGAGTATTGAATGACACATTGGATCAGATGGACCTCATATATATATACAGAACATTCTACCCTAAAACATACTCATTCTTCCCAAGTGCACATGGAACTTTCTCCAGAATAGACCACATACTGGGTCACAAATCAGGGCTCAACCAATACCAAAAGATTGAGATTATTCCCTGCATACTCTCAGACCACAATGCTTTGAAACTGGAACTCAACCATAAGAAAAAGTTTGGAAGGAATTCAAATACTTGGAAGCTAAAGACCACCCTGCTTAAGAATGTTTGGATCAACCAGGAAATCAAAGAAGAACTTCAACAATTCATGGAAACCAATGAAAACAAAGATAGATCAGTCCAAAACCTATGGGGTATGGCAAAGGCGGTCCTAAGGAGGAAATATATAGCCATCCAAGCCTCACTTGAAAAAACTGAAAAAATCCAGAATACACCAGCTCTCTTTATACCTTAAACAACTGGAGAATCAACAAATTAAGCCGACCCCACACACGAGGAGGGAAATAATCAAATTAGAGCAGAGATGAATGAGATAGAAACTAGAGATACAGTAGAACACATCAACAAAACTAGAAGCTGGGTTTTTGAAAGAATCAATAAGATCAATAAACCACTGGTCAAATTAATCCAAAAGAAAAGAGAGAGGACCCAAAATAATAAAATTATGAAAGAAAAGGGAGAGATCACTACTAACACCAAGGAAATAGAAACAATCATCAGAAATTACTATCAACAACTATATGCCAATAAGTTAAGCAACCTAGATGAAATGGATGCATTCCTGGAAACCTATGAACTTCCAAAACTGAATCAGAAAGAAACTGACAACTTGAATAGACCAATATCTAGGAACGAGATTGAAGCAGTGATCTAAAATCTCCCAAAAAACAAGAGCCTGAGACCTGATGGATTCCCTGGAGAATTTTACCAAGCATTCAATGAAGAAATAATACCTATTCTCCTGAAGCTGTTTCAAAAAATAGAAACAGAAAGAAAACTTCCAGACTCTATTTATGAAGCCAGCATTACAGACCCTATCAAAAAGGAGGATTTGAGACCAATATTCCTGATGAATATGGATGCCAAGATTCTCAACAAGATCCTAGCTAATAGGATCCAACAGTACATTAAAAAGAGTATCCACCATGACCAGGTGGGTTTTATCCATGGGATGCAAGGGTGGTTCAACATTTGCAAATCAGTCGGTGATAGAACACATCAATAAGAGAAGAGAGAAGAACCACATGGTCCTCTCAATTGATGTAGAAAAAGCATTTGACAAGATACAGCATCTGTTCCTGATTAAAACACTTCAAAGTATAGGGATTATGGTTATTTTTATAGTTCTTTGGATTTGTATTAATGTTCCATTATTATACGATGATGTGTGATAATGCTAATTAGTCTTATCCATATATTTTTTAAAGATTCATTTATTTATTTTAGAGAGAGAGTTTACTAGCAGGTGGGGTAGAGGGAGAGTGAGAGAAAATCACAAGCAGACTCCATGCATAGCATGGAGCCAGCTGTTGGCTCATCCCTTGACCCTGAGATCATGATCTGAACAGAAACCAAGAGTTGGATGCCTAACCAACTGTGCCAGCCATGTGCCCCTCTTATCCAAATGTTAAGACTTAACTTAGATAACTCCTCCTGAATAATAATAAATCTTCCAACACAAAGAAGTGGAAAATATTTCATGTTCATGGATTGGAGAACAAATATTGTTAAAATGTCTGTGCTACTTAGAGCAATCTACACAGTCAATGCAATCCCTATCAAAACACCATCAACTTTTTTCACAGAAGTGAAACACATAATCCTAAAATTTGTGTGGAATCAGAAAAGACCCTGAATAACCAGAGCAATGTTGAAAAAGAAAACCAAAACTGATGACATCACATTCCCAGACTTCAAGCTCTATTACAAATCTTTAATCATCAGACAGTTTGGTACTAGCACAAAAACAGACACCTAGATCAATAAACAGAAGAGAGGACCCAGAAATGGACCCTTAACAATACAGTCAACTAATCTTCAACAAAGCAGGAAAGAATATCAAATGGAAAAAAGAGTTTCTCCAACAAATGCTGTTGGGAAAGTTGGACAGTCACATGTAGAAGAATGAAACTGAGTCATTTCCTTACCCCATCTACAAAAACAGATTCCAAATGGACGAAAGATCTCAATGTGAGACAGGAATCCATCAAAATCCTAGAGGAGAACACAGGCAGCAATCTCTTTTGCCTCAGCTGCAGCAAGTTCTTACTAGACATGTCTCAAGACAAGGAAACAAAGACAAAAATGAACTAATGGGACTTCATCTAGATAAAAAGCTTCTGCATAAAAAAGGAAACAGTTGACAAAAACAAAAGAACAGACAGAGTGGAAGAAGATATTTTCAAATGTCTTATCTGATAAAGGGCTGTTACCCAAAATCCATAAAGAACATATCAGACTCAACACCCAAAAAACAAATAACCCAATCAAGAAATGGGCAGAAGACATGAACAGATATTTTTCTAAAGAAAACATATAAATGGTCAACAGACAAATGAAAAAATGCCCAACATCACTCAGCAACAGGGAAATACAAATGAAAATTACAATGAGATACATCACACCTGTCAGAATGGCTAAAATTAACATGTCAGGAAATGACAGATGTTGGCAAGGATGTGGAGAAAGAGAAACCCTCCTACACTGTTGATGGGAATGCAAGCTGGTATAGCCACTCTGGAAAACAGTATGGAGGTTCCTCAAGAAGTTGAAAATAGCTATCCTATAACTCAACAATTGCCCTACTGGGTATTTACCCCCCAAATACAAATGTGATCCAATGGGGCACCTACACCCCAACGTTTGTACCAGCAATGTCTACAATAGCCAATCTATGGAAAGAGCCCAGATGTCCATCGACAGATGAATGGATAAAGAAGATGTGGTATATAAATACAATGGAATATTATTCAGCAATCAAAAAATTGAAATCCTGCCATTTGCAATACATGGATGGAACTAGAGGGTATTAGGTTAAGTGAAATAATTCATAACAGAGAAAGATAATTATACAATCTCCCTGATATGCAGAATTTAAGAAGCAAGGCAGAGGATCATAGGGGAAGAGAGGAAAAAAATGAAACAAGATGAAACCAGAGAGGGAAACAAACCATAAGAGACTCTTAATCATAGGAAACAAGCTGAAGATATCAAGATGGGACAGGGGTGCAGGAATGGGGTAATTGGGTGACGGACGCTGGGGAGGGTATGTATTGTAATGAGCACTGAGTAGTATATAAGACTGATGAATCACAGACATGTACCCCTAAAACAAATAATGCATTATATGTTAATTCATTGAATTTAAGTTTAAAAAAATAACCCACAGATCAACTTGAAGAGAATTATCCTTTTAACAATAATAGATGTTCCAGTCATTAAATATAAACTATCTTTCTACTTATTTAGGACTTCTTTAATTTATCTTAGCAATAATTAGTAGTATCAAATGTAAAGAACTTACATATAATTTTTTAAATTAGTCCTAGTGATTTACCTTTAATAATATCATACGTAGAATTTTTGAATATCATATACCAACTATTTTGTTAGAATTTACAAATGCAATGGATTTTCTGTTAAACTTGTGTACTGCAACCTTGTTAAATCCATTGTTTTTTTTTTTAATTTAAAAAAAGAATAAATCTTCCATCTTGAATTTTCTTTTTTACACTCTGAGTTTTTAGCATTTACTATTTTAAACTTTATTGTATTATTTCTTTCTGTATTAAGAGCCCCTAGTAGATTGTAAATTATTTGAGATTAAAAAAAAAAATCACCAATCTCTATATTTTTTTCTGTGGCACTTAATTCTGTACCTTATACATAGTTTGTGTTCAATAAATTCATTCAATTCAATTAGCAGGGCTGTATGCCATAGAATAAAGCAGAGTTGAAATTGATCTATTAAATATATATTTATTGAGAGTCAGATCCTGCTTGAGATCGGAATATAGCAGTAAAAATATAAACAACGTTTATGTAAAACAGAACCTTTCAGTGTGTTTCATCTGTCTCATCTCAACAATGAGAAGGCTGGCTGAAGAGTAAGAAACAGAGGTAGCATATAAGGTTTGAAGAGATAAGTCCAGAGGATACAAGGCCTTCAAGGTCTTTGTAAAGAGTCTGGATTTTTATTCTAGGTAGCATGGGATTTTGAGCAGGGAAGGAATATGCATTTATTGAAATTTTTAAAAGTAATTTTGCTGTTTGGAGCTATGCTTAAAGGGGACAAGAGTGGGCAAAGAAAGTAAGATCATAAAGGATTTTAATAGAAAATAGTGCCATAAATTTTTATGGCAAAGTTATCAGATGGTAGGGTGAGTCTGCTCTCTTCCAATTTTAGGTTGTATATACTGCTAATCTTGGTTACTTAGAGGTTTTATATCCAGGTGAGGTTTTGAACTATCCTGGCTTCTGTGTCTACTTGTTAAAATCCTGACAGTTACTATATCTCTGCTAAAATCCTTATATTAAAGAATTCTTAGTCTACCCAGAACTGGTTAGGATTTTCATTTTCTTCCTTTTTTTCCTTATTCAGATAAGACATATATTCACCACTTTTTATTTTCTATTTACTAGTTCTTAGGTAAGCCATGTATAGTACATCAAGTGTTCTAATTTGCAATTGAGAAACTAAATCAAAGAATCTTTTTAATTCTTCAAACAGCACAAAAAGCGTGGGAAGAGAAAAGTGAAATGAACCTATAGTTTTCATCTACAATTATACTATGTAGTATTAAAACAATCATTTATTTACTATCTCAAGAATCTGCACAAAAGCTTTATTAGGTAAGTTATTTCCCTAATTTATAGGTGAAAACATGTACACAATAATTTAACTAATATTTCCAATATTACTTAGCTATGAAATTTGAGATTGAAAATGTAAACTTTTAAATTTTTTTTTAATTTAAGACTTAGCCTGCTTCAAAGTTGCTTAATTCAAATTCCTCACCCAGATTTCAATTTTTAATTTTTTTTTATTGAATTGTAATCGACATACAGTGCTACATTTTTTTCAGGTATACAACATAGTGATTCTAACCAATATACTTCACAAAGTGATCGCCACGGTAAATCTTGCTACAATCTGTCACCATGCAAATTTGTTACCTATTATTAACTATGTTTCCTATGCTGTACATTGTATCCTCATGTCTTATTTTGTAACTGGACGTTTGTACCTTTTAATTCCCTTCCATTATTTTGCCCATTCCCCTTAACCACGACCACATTCTAACAACCACCAGATTATTCTCTGTATCTATGAGTGTGTTTTTATTTTGTTTGTTCATTTGTTGTTGTTGTTGTTGTTTTAGATTCCACATGTATGTGAAATCATCTGGTATTTGTCTTCTCTGACTTGTTTCAGTTAGCATAATACCCTCTAGGTACATCCATGTTGTTACAAGTGGCAAACTTTGTCTATTTTTTTTTTTTTTATGGAAGAGTGATATTTCATTTTGTGTGTGTGTACCTATGCCACATCCTCTTTATCCATTCATTTATTGATGATCACTTAGGTTAATTCCATATCTTGGCAATTGTAAATAATGCTACAGTGAACATAATGGTGCAGATGTAATTTTGAAGCAGTGTTTTTGGAAATTCCACAGAGTGAAATTGCTGGATCATATGGTAGTGCTATTTTTAATTTGTTGAGGAAACTTCCTACCATTTTTTTCATGGCTGCAACATTTTTTATTCCTACCAACAGCGTATAAGAGTTCCCTTTTTCTACATCCTCACTAACACTTGTTGAAAAGTCATTCTCCGCACAAATATGAGGTGATATTTTACTGGGATTTTAATTTGCATTTTCCTGATGATTATTAATGTTGAACATGTTTTATTGTAGTCTAATTTTTAGCTATTCATATGTCTTCTTTAGAGAAATGTCTGCTCAGTCTTCTGCTTGCTTTTAAATTGGATTGATTTTTTAAAATATTTAAGTTGTATGATTTCTTTATATATCTTGGTATTAGCCTCTTATCAGATATATGATTTACAAATATCTTCTCCCATTCAGTAAGTTGCCTTTTTGTTTTGTTGACACAGAAACTTTTTAGTTTGATTTGTTCCTTTTTACTTTTGTTGCCCTTGCCTGAGATAAATCCAAAAATATTGCCCAGACTGATGTCTAGGAGCTTACTGCTTACATTTTATTCCAAGAGTTTTATGGCATCCAGTTTTACACTTGCATCTTTAATCCATTTTATTTTCATATATGCTGTGAGAAAGTAGTCCAGTTTATTGAAGAGGCTGTCTTTTCCCTACTGTATGTTCTTTCCTCCTTTGTCAAAGATTGTATAAGCATGGGTTTATTTCTGGACTTCATGCTGTTCCATTGATCTATGTGTCTGATTTTTGTCCTATTAAAAGTTCTCTACTACTATTGTTTTGATTGCTATAGCTTTGTACTATAGTTTGAAACAAACAAGAAAAAACATGATACCTCTAGCTTTGTTCTTTCTCAAAATTACTTTGGCTATTTGGGGTCTTTTGTGGTTTCATACAAATTTTAGGATTATTTCTTGTAGCTCTGTGAATGTTGCTATGTTATTTTAATGGGATTGTATTGAATGTGTGAATGCTTAAAGAAGTATGAGCATTTTAGCAATATTCTCCTAATCCATGAGTGTGTTATATCTTTCCATTTATTTGTGTTGTCTTCATTTTTTTTTTCATCAATCTCTGAAAGTTTTAAGAGTTTTTTACCTTCTTGGTTAAATTTCTTCCTAGGCATTTTATTTTTTATGTGATTGTAAATGAGATTGTTTCCTTGATTTCTCTTTCTGATAGCTCATTATTGGTGTAGAGAAGTGTGACAGATGTATTTACTTTTGTATTCTGAAAATTTACTGAGTTCTTTTATTCTAATAGTTTTTGATGCCATCTTTAGGGTTTCTTACATGTGGTATCATGTCATCTGCAAAATAGGAACAGTTTTACTTCTTTTCTAATTTGGATTTCTTTTATTTCTTTTTCTTGTCTGATAGTTATTGTTGTCTTCTAATACTATGTTCAACAAAAGTGACAAAAATGAGCATTCTTGTGTTTTTCCTGATCTTAAAGGAAAGCTTTTAGCTTTTCACTACTGAGTATAATATTAGCTGTGGATATGTCATAAGTAGCTTTTATTATGTCAAGGTGAGTTCCCTCTATATCAACCTCATTGAGAGTTTTTAATCATAAATGGTATGTTAGATGTTATCAAATCCTTTCCTACATCTCAGATGATCATGATTTTTATTTTTGTGTTGCTAATGTAATATACCAACGGATTGATTTGCATGTATTGAACCATCCTCCCATCCTTGGAATAAATCCCATTCGATCATGGTATATGATCCTTCTAGTGTGTTGTTGAATTCAGTTGGTTAATATTTTGTTGAAGATTTTTGCATTAATATTTATCATGGATACTGGCCTGTAGTTTTCTATTTTTGTGTTATCTTTGTCTAGTTTTGGTGTTGGGGGGTACTGCTGGCCTCATAGAATGAATTTGGAAGCATTCCTTTCTTTTTAGGTTTGGAATAGCTTGAGAAGGATAGGTATTGACATTTCTCTAAATGTTTGATAGAGAATTCACCCATGAAGCTGTTTGGTCCTGGATTTTTGGTTTTTGGGGAGTATTTTGATTAGTAATTTAATTTCATTTTTAGAAATTTCTCTGTTCAGATTTTCTATTTCTTCTTGATTTAGTCTTGGAAAAGTGCATGTTTCTAGGAATGTATCTATTTCTATGTTATCCCATTTGTTGGAATATAATTGTTCATAGCAGTCTGTTTTAATCCTTTGTATTTTCATGGTACCAATTATAACTTCTTCTTTCATTTCATTTTTACTTATTTGGGCTTTTTTTATTGTTGCATCTGACTAAAGCTTTATCAATTTTATCTTTTGGAAAAAAGCTCTTATTTTTGTTAATATGTTCTATTTGGTTTTGGTCTCTATTTCATTTATTTCTCTTGTGATCCTTGTTATTTTCCTTATTCTACCAACTTTGGGCTTGTTCTTCTTTTCCTAGTTCTTTTAGGTGTAAGTTTAGATTGTTTGATACCTTTTCTTGTTTCTTGAGGTGAACCTGTATAAACTTCCCCCTTAGAACTGCTTTTGGATTGTTTTGTTTCCATTTTCATTTGTCTCAAGGTATTTTTTATTTGTCCTTTGATTCCTTTTTGATTCATTGGTTGTTTAATAGCATTTTGTTTAGTCCTCACATGTTCATATTTTTCTAGTTTTCTTCTTGTAATTGATTTCTTTTTTTTTCCAGTGCAATTTTTAAAAATTATTTATTCAAACTCAGTTTAGTAAACAAATACTGTATATTTCAGGAGTATAATTTCATGATTTATCAGTTGCATACAACACACAGTGCTCATTACAAGTGCCCTCCTTAAAGCCTATCACCCAGTTACCCCATTTCCCCCACCAACCTCCCCTCCAGCAATACTCAGTTTGTTTCCTGGTTATAACTGATTTCTAATTTCACACTGTTTTGGTTGGTAAAGATGCTTAATAGGATTTCAGTCTTCTTAAATTTATTGAGACTTGTTTTGTGACCTAATATGTGATCTTTCTTGGAGAATGTCCCATGTGAACTTTAGAAGAATGCATTCTGGTGCTTTTGGATGAAATATTCTGTATGTCTATCAAGTTTAAGGTTATTTCTTTGTTCAATTTCTGTCTGAATGATCTATCTTTTGTTATAAGTGGGGTGTTAAAAGTTCTCTACTATTATTACTGACATCCTCACACACACACACACACACACACACACACACACACACACCTCTGTGTTGGCTGCGTAGATAGTTACAAGCATTTTATCCGCTTGTTGGATTGACCTCTTTATCATTACATAATGCCTTTCTTTGTATCCTGTTACAATCTTTATTTTAAAATCCATTTTGTCTGATGTAAGTACTGCTACTCTAGCTTCCTTTTTGTTTCCATTTGCATTGTGCTACTCTAGCTTCCTTTTTTGTTTCTATTTGTATGGTATATATTTTCCTACCCCTTTATTTTCAGTGTGAGCATTTTAGATCTGAAGTAAATCTCTTGTAGATAGCATATAAATGGTTCTTTTTTAAAATCCAATCAGTCATCCTATGTCTTTTGATTGGAGCAGTTAATCTATTTACATTTAAAGTAATTATTGATAAATATGTATTTATTGCCATTTTGTTATTTGTTCTCTGGTTGTTTTTGTTGTTCTTGTCTCTTTCTTCTTCTTCTCTTCTCAAAGTAGTTTGATGACTTTCTTTAGTGTTATGCTTGGATTCCTTTCTCTTTACTTTTTGTGTATTTAGTACAGGCTTTTGATTTATGGTTGTCGTTAGTTTAATATATGACATTTTATATGTATAGCAGTCTATATTTAATTGTTGGTTACTTGAAACACATTCTAAAAGCACTAATTTTTTACCCCCAATCAATGTTTTATGCTTTTGACATCATATTTCACATTTTATTATTTTCCATATCCCTTGACTAGTTATTATAGATCCAGATGAGTTTACTACTTTTTTCTTTTAACCTTCATACTATGTATGTAATTGACCCACTACCTTGACTACATGATTAGCCCTTATGAATGAGATTTTTTTTTTCATAATTTTCTTATTCCTAGTTGTGATCTTTTCTTTTCCACTTAAAGAGTATCTTTCAAATTTCTTGTGAAGACATTTGGTGTTGATGAATTCCCTTCTGACTCTGGTGAGCAAGGCAGCCCCCCAGCCCATCTGGCTGAGAGGTCCAGCTGTGACTGTCATGGGTATGCTGGTGTGCATGGTTGTCCCTGGTATAGCAGACTGCCAGGCCTGTCTATGAAAGCTGCATGTATGCTGGTGGGTGGGGCAAGTCTCTGACATAGCTTGCGATGAAGTCTGGTTTTAACTGTTGTAGATATTTGGGTATAGGCCCCCAAGTAGGGACACCTGGAGGGGCCTCAGTGCCAACTGAGGAGATCTACCAGATGTGGTGGGATAATGCCTTGCAAGTGTTCCCACTTGGTGTGGGGAGTCTCTTGGGAGGATCTCTGAGCTGGTCGGGTCCATAGGGGAATGTGGAGTGGGGTGAATGGTGCTAGCATAATAAATGGAGAATGTCAGAACTTGTTCTTGCTGGCATCAGGACAGCTAAGTATAAGGTGAGTGGAAAAAACAAACAAACAAACAAACAAACAACAAAACAGGATGCCTGCCAAACTTCTGTCACCAGAAAATATTCCAAAAACATCTTCCCCTCTGAAATACTCCCTAAAATTAATCAGTGAATTTTCTTTGTGTGTGTAACCCAAGCAGTTTTTAAACTGCTGCATCTGTGCTGGGACTCAGAGTAAGTGAGACTATGTATGCAACCTTTAAGAGAAGAGTCATGGTTTCCTTCTAACACCTGCCTGTCATAAACGGAAGCCTTATTGGTTGTCAGAGCCAGACATTATGACTGCTTGTCTTCCTAGTGCAAATCCCCAGGCTGTGGAGTCTGAAGTGGGGCTCAGACTCCTTGTTCCTAAGGGAGGGCCTCTATATTATGAAATCCCTCCTGCTATGGGTCACTGTGGCAGGTATATGAGTCCTAACAAAACTGCCTCCCCTCCTCTGCTACCTGTCTTGATATGGTTTTTTCTTTATATCCTTTTTTGTGTATGATTTGTTTATGCAACTCAATGCTAGGTGCTCAAGTAGTGATTTTTTTTTGTTTCCTGTGAATTTGTAGGGTTCAAGTGCCTTAGTATCCAACCCCAAATCATTCCAAATCATAGCGGTAAGAAAGAAATGCAAATATACACGTATGTTTGTCTAGTTTATGTGTAAAAAGGTATACTACAGTTACATTTTTAATTACTGAAATATTAAACTATAAACTATAGTTATATCGATTATATCAACATCCTTTGTTTTGGACATTCACATATTGGGTGGACATGAATACAAAAATTGGTATGTGGAACAAGATGCTTTTGAGCTCTTCTGTTTGAATCATCATAAAATTATATATAATGACTATTAAGGAAATTTATAGTGAAGTCTATAAGTTTGCTTTTGGACTTTCAGATTAGGTACCCTCCTAGGACCTGTCAGGACTAGAGAATACATAAAAGCTCATGCTCAGGTTCAATTATCCCAAAATGTATTTGAAAGTATACAGGTTAGAGAAAATGTATTTGGTAAATGTATCTTAATTCTCTATTTCCCAGCTACTGATTTTTTTATTTCACTTTTTTTTTGCCATTGACTACTTACCAAAATCTTAGGCACTAAAAATATGCTGCTAATTTTCTAATTTTCCAATAACCAAGAATCAAATTAGAAGTCCCATAAAAACTCCCAGGCTATAATTGAACATTTGGAATTCATGAAGTGAAATCCTGATGTCTCAGTAAATCTAGTGAATATGCAGGCTGCCTTTCAATGAGTTTGGAAGTGATTCTAGGCATTGTTCATACAATATAATATTGTTGTTAATAGGGCAATATGGTTTCAAGAGAAACAGGTTAATGGATCAAATTAAATGTCTCGTGTTTGTCTTCTAAGAGAAAATTTTGTGTAGGGATAATGTACCATCCCTATTAAAATATTATCAATTTATTTAAAATAAAACAAATCTTTCCTTCCTTAGAAGATCAAATGGCCCAGAAATACACAATAGCTCACAATTGCTCAGTAATATGTGGAATTTGTGTCCTCTCTCATATGAAGTTTCTATGATTTTTTTCTCTCCTTGAAATTGTTGAAGGAAATGGCATTTGTGTGATTATCTTTGAGGTAACTATTAATGAGCAAACCCAGGTAGTAAGGTCCATCAATTATAAAATTATACAAAATAGTCTTGGTAAGACACTACAAGAATATATACAGCTAAAATCTTTTGGTTCAATGTCCTTTTCTACTTGCTTACCAACATGTCATATGATGTTGAAGGCAGAAACTGGAGTTATGCAACAACAACCCAAAATAAAACAAAACAAAAATCACCAAAAATTGTCAATAAACCATCAGGGCAAGAAGAGGCAAAGAAGGATTCCCCTACATATTTCATAAAAAACATGGCCCAACTAATATCTCAATTTCAGACTTTTAGACCTAGATCTGTGAAAAAACAAATTTCTGTTCTTTTTTTTTTTTTTTTTTAAGATTTTATTTTATTTGACAGATAGAGATCACAAGTAGGCAGAGAGGCAGGCAGAGAGAGAGAGAGGAGGAAGCAAGCTCCCTGCCGAGCACAGAGCCCGATGCGGGGCTCGATCCCAGGACCCCGGGATCATGACCCGAGCCGAAGGCAGAGGCTTCAATCCACTGAGCCACCCAGACGCCCCACAAATTTCTGTTCTAAGCAACCCAATTTGTGATACCTTGTTACAACATCCCTGGGAAACTAATTCAGCCCCTTCAAGTATAACCTAGAAAACTTGCTTCTATCTTTTTTCTATTAAAGTGTTACCAAGCAAAAATCCCAGAATCATCTAATGTATGAAAATTATTTTGGAATTTAGTATAAAATGAAGAAAGGACATTTTCTTTACTGAAAATGAGAAATTCACATCTGAAATGATGAATCAGAAAAACAATGTAAAATTTGGGATTAACATTTTTGTTTTCTCACATATATATGTACGTGTATGTTACATTAAATATGAATGAGAAAAATATAAATAAATCCTTTCAATGTATTGGTAGCACATCAAATTTAATTGTATAATGGACATTGCTTGCAAGACTTTTCAATTATCAAGTAAAACCCAGTTATTACAAAATCAATCATTTGAAAAACTGTAATTAAGAACCAGAAAATAAAAAAACCAACCACCAAACTCCTTTTAAATTGTTCTCATTTAAAACTGCATGTGCTTTTCAAAATATTGCTTTCATGTTTGAGAAACTAATTACAAAATATATCAGAGTACATCTAACTGCAAGTTCCACTCCTCCAAGCAGAATATGGCTATTATAATTACCATCAGATAGTGGAAAAAATAATTTCCTGCCATCAATAGTATAGTTCCTATATTAGAGCCAAAGATAATGAAATTAGAGGATACATAATTTTTTTAAAGAATAAGATTGCATTCAGGATGCAAGTGACCACATTATTTTCAGGATTATACACACACACACACACACACCTGCTCTCTTCTTTTCTACATTAGGCACGTGGACCTTAATAAGAGCATGTTGCCCGCCAATATTATCACAATTTTCTCTTAAAGTTATATGCCATAACTTCTGGTAATTAAACTAATCCAGTGATACATTGTTAAGTCAATTATTTAAAAAACAAATTATCCCAATTTTCTCTCATCCCCTCAAAACTTATAACAAGAAGCATTCATATTGATTACGTAATCAAAAATTAGATTATTTATGAACACAATTGCAAAATGGAAGTGAATGTGCCATCTTGCATTTAATATTTTGAACTACATGCCTATATTTTGAAGTTTCTACTATAACTTTAAAAACAAAAGATCAATTTATTTTTCATTCAGTGCCAGGCACTGAGGATAGGTTTTATATTATCACACTTTTATTTTTTAATGTATGAAGTTTAACATTCACTTTAGAAGTTATTTCAGAAGTGAAGATGTGTTGCTAAAATGGCATATATCTAGTAGGCACATGCAATCATACCCTACTTGCATGTGAGATGCCTGTAAATAAACTGAAAGAATGCACATGATTGAAATCTAAGACCACTAGTTAACCCCATATCTTATTAAATGGCTCCTATTCTTATGTCAGGAGTGCATGTTAAAAAATAATAATAATAATAAAATAAACAACAACAACAAAACAATTAGTAGGCTTCAGTTTGTATAATCTGCATCCCACCAAATCTGCACATAGTCTATTAAAAGTGTGCTGTCTCTTGCCTAAAAGTTGAAGGGTCTTAAGGTTAGTCATCCTAAAAGACTTCCAGGGGCACCTGGGTGGTGCAGTCTGTTAAGTGCTGACTCTTGGTTTCAGCTCAGGTCATGTTCTTTTGGTCATTAGGTAAGAGCCTACCATGGAGTTCCACACTCAGTGCAAAGTTGACTTGGGATTTTCTCTCTCCTTCTGCCCTTCTCACTCATTCTCTCTCTCTCTCTCTCCCTTCTTTCTCCCTTTCTCTCTGAAATAAATAAATATTTAAAAAAATAAATAAAAGCCTTTCGATGAAAATGAAAATAAGGAAATCTGTTTGGGGAGCATATGGTAAAACAAAGACTATAAGATTATGATAGAGATGATCTAGGAATTTTCTGACAGCATTTGACATCAGTGCTGACCTCTGGCTTTCTAGCATCTGTCTTGCTCTCCCAAGTTATTCTCTTTCCAGTATCAAAACACTTCACAGTGTTAATATGTGGTAGAGTTACATTATATGAAATCCAAAGTTGGACATTGATAAAAAAGTTGATGAAAATATATTTAAAACTCAGAATTATATAGATAAAATTTATCTCTCTGCCTAGGAGAGAGATTTTATTTATAAACAAAAATCGTTTATATTTAAGGTGTATAGCATGATTATTTGATATAGTGAAATGATTATTACAAACAAATTAATATATCACCTAGCAATGTTATCATTTTAATTTTTTGAAGAGTGCATTTGAAATCTACTCCCAGCATATTTCCAGTGTTCAATATGGTATTAAGTTTATCCACCATGCCTATATATTAGATCTCTATACTTACTCATCTTCTATAACTGGAAATTTATACCCTTTGATCAACATGTCTCCATAACATCAAATTACCCAGTCCCTGAGAAAGCCTATTCTATTCTTTACTTCTGAGTTTGACTTTTTTTTTCCATTTAGATTTTAGTTTTTTGGCTATTTTTGGTCTTTTGAGGTTCCATATGAATTTCTATTTATGTTAAAAAATGCCACTGGAATTTTGATAGGGATTGAATCTGTAGATTGCTTTGATTAATATGGACATTTCCACAATATTAATTTCTTGAATTCATGAATATGGGCTATCTTACCATTGTTTTCTCTTCAGTTCCTTTTATTAAGGTTATATAATTTTCAGTGAACAGGTCTTTCACATCATTGATTAAGTTTATTCCTAAGTGTTTTACTGTTTTTGATGTTAATGTAAATGGGATTTAAAATTTTTAATTTACTTAAAAACAGTTCACATCTTCTCCTGCCCTGCCTCTGGCAACCACCAAACTGTTCTTTACATTCATAAACTTGTTTATTCATCCATTTGTTCATTCATTCTTTCATTCATTTATTTTACACATAAGGGTGACTGCATGATATTTCTTTTTCTTTGTCTGAACTTTTTAATTATCATAATGCCCTCAAGGTCTGTTTATGCTGTCACAAGTGACAAGATTTCATTTTTCTTTGTGGCTGAATAATATTCCATTTTAAAAATATGCATGTCACATTTTATTTATCCATTCATCAATCAGTGGATACTTAATGTTGTTTCTATATCTTGGCTATTATAAATAATGCTACAATGAACATAGGGGTACATATAGTATTCTGAGTTAATGGGTTTTTTGCCTTTGGATACATATCCAAAAGTGGAATTTCTAGATCATGTGGTTCACTTTTTAATATCTTGAGGAACCTTTATGCTCTTTTCCATAGTGGCTGCACAAATTTACATTCACACCAACAGTGCATGAGAGTTCTCTTTTCTTTACATCCTTGCCAACACTTATTTCTTGTCTTTATAATTGTAGTCATTCTAGCAGATGTGATGTGATATCTCATTGGAGTTTTGATTTGTATTTCCCTGATAATTATGTAGAGCATCTTTTGTGTACTTTTGGTCCATCTGCATGTCTCTAGAAAAATGTCAATTCATATCTTCTGTCCATTTTGTGGGTTTTCTTTGCTGTTGAGCTATGAGTATTTTATATATTTTAGATATCAATGCCTTATCAGATATATGATTTGAAAATATTTTCTCCCATTCAGTAGGTTGCTTTTTCATATTGTTGATAGTTTCCTAGACTGTGCAGAAGCTTTTTAGTTTGATGAAGTCCCATTTGTTTGTTTTTTCTTTCGTTGCTTTGCTTTTGATATCAGGTTCAAAAAATTATTGCCAAGACCTATGTCAAGGAGCTTACTGTCTATATTTTCTTCTAGGAAATTTTATGGTTTCAGATATTAAATTAAATTAAACTCTTTAATCCTTCTAGGTGATTTTTGTGTATGGTAGAAGATAGTAGTCTAGTTTAATTCTTTTGTATATAGTTGTCCCATTTTCCAACACGACTTATTGAAGAGACTGTTTTTTTTTTCCATTGTATATTCTTGTCTCCTTTATTATAAATTACTTGACTATATTTGTGTATTTTTATTCTGGGCTCTCTCTTCTGGTCCACCGATGTGCATATCTATTTTACTGCTAGTACCTTACTATTTAAATTATAGTAAATTTGTAATATGGTTTGAAATCAGGGAGAGTGATGTATCCAGTTTTGTTCTTATTTCTTATGATTGCTTCAACCAGTTGGGGTCTTTTATCATTCCATACCAATGGTTCTATTTCTGTGAAAAATGCCATTGGAATTTTGATAGGGATTTCCTTAAATCCGTATATCACTTTGAGTAGTATGGACATTTTTAAAATTTTAATTTAAATTCAATTTCCCAACCTGTAGTAGATCATTAGTTGAAGATGTAGAGTTCAGTAATTCACCAGTTGCATATAATACCCAGTGCTAATCACATCATGTGCCCTCCTTTATATCTGTCACCTAGTTGCCCTCTCTTCTTACCCATCTCCTCTCCAACAACCTCAGTTTGTTTCCTATAGTTAATACTCTCTTATGTTTTCTCCCTCTCTGATTTCTTCCCAATCAGTTTTCCTCCCTTCCTCTATAATCCTCTGTGCTATTTCTTATACTCCATATATGAGTGAAACCATATGATAATTGTCTTTCTCTGATTGACTTATTTTGCTTAGCATAATACCTTTCATTTCCCTCCATTGATGTAAATGATAGGATTTCATCTTTTGATGGCTGAGTAATATGCCATTTTGTGTTTATACCACATCTTCTTTATCTACTCATCTGTCAATGGACATCTGAGCTCTTTCCATAATTTGGCTATTGTAGACATTGCTGCTATAAACATTGGAGTGCAGGTGCTTTTTTGGATCACTACACTTGTATCTTTGGGGTAAATACCCAGTAGTGCAACTGTTGGGTCATAGGATAGCTTTATTTTTAATTTTTTGAGGAACCTCCATGCTGTTTTCCAGAGTGGCTGTGCCAGCTTGTATTCCTACCAACGATATAAAAGGGTTCCCCTTTCTTCACATCCCTGCCAATGTTTGTTTCCTGACATGTTCGTTTTAGCCATTCTGACCGCTGTGAGGTGGTATCTCATTGTGGTTTTGATTTGTATTTCCCTGTTGCCAAGTGATGTTGAGCATTTTTTCATGTGTCTGGAACAAATAATTCTAAAATATGTATGGAGCCATAAAAGCCCCTGAATAGCCAGAGGAATGTTGAAAAAGAAAAACAAAGCTGGTGGCATCACAAATCCAGACTTCGAGCTCATTACAAAGTTGCAATCATCAAGACACTATGGTACTGGCAAAAAAACAGACACATTGATCAGTGAAATAGAAGAGAGAATCCAGAAATGGACCTTCAACTCTATGGTCAACTAATCTTCAACAAAATATGAAAGAAAGTCCAATGAAGAAAGACAGTCTCTTCAACAAATAGCATTGGGGAAATTGGACAGCCACATGTAGAAGAATGAAATTGGATCATTTTCTTACACCATACACAAGGACACATTCAAAATGGATGAAAGGCCTAAATGTGAGACAGGAATCCATCAAAATCCTAAAGAAGAACACAGGCAGCAACTTCTTTGACCTCATCCACAGCAACTTCTTGCTAGACACATCTTCAAAGGCAAGGGAGACAAAAGCAAAAATGAACTATGGGATTTTATCAAGATAAAAAGCTGCTGCAAGGCAAAAGAAACAGCAAAACTAAAAGGCAACCTGTAGAAGATATTTGCAGATGACATATCAGATAAATGGCTAGTATCTAAGGTCTATAAAGAATTTATCAAACTCAACACTCCAGAAAACAAATAATCCAATCAAGAAATGGACAGAAGACATGAATAGATATTTCTCCAAAGAAGACCTATGAATGGCTAACAGACACATGAAAAAATGCCCAACATCACTTGAGATCAGAATAGTATGGACATTTTAACTAATTTATCCAGTCCATCTTCAGCAAATATATTTTCATTTATTTGTTTATTTTATTAATGTCTCATAGTTTTCAATACACAGGTCTTTCATCTCCTTGGTTAACTTTATTCCTAAGTATTTTATTATTTTTGATGCAATTGTAAATAGGATTGTTTTCTTAATTTCTCTTATTATATGATAATAGTTTTATGATGATAGTTCATTATTAGTGAATAGAAATGGAAAAGATTACTGTGTATTAATTTTGTATCCTGCAATTTTATTGAAATTATTTATTTTAACAGTTTGAAGTAGAGTTTTTATTTCTACATATAATATTATGCCACTGCAAAGAGTGAGTTTTACTTTGCCTTTCCAATTATTTTTTTTTATTATGTTCGGTTAGCCAACATATAGTACATCATTATTTTTTGATGTAGTGTTCAAAGATTTGTCAGTTGCATACAATACCCAGCAGTGGGTTTTGTAGGCATTTCCAATTTGTATGCTTTTCTTTCTTTCTCTTATCTATTTTTCTGGCTAGGGCCTCCAATACTATGTTGAACAGAAGTGGCAAGAGTAAGCATCCTTGTCTTATTTCTAATCTTGCAGGAAAAGCTTTTAGCTTCTCACCATGAGTATGTTAGCTATGGACTTGTCATATATAACCTTTATTATGTTGAGATATGTTCCCCCCCATACTTGCTTTGCTGGTAGTTTTTATCACACATGGTTATTGACTTTCATCATATGCTTTTTCTGCATTTACTGAAATGATCATATGATTTTAATCCTTCATTTTGTTAATGCAATGCATCACATTGCTTTGTGGATGTTAAATCTTTCTTTCTTCACTGGAATAAATCCCATCTGATCATGATATATAATGTTTTTATTGTATTAATCAATTTGGTTTGCTAATCTGTTGAGTATATTTGCATGTATGTTCATCAGTGATATTTCCCTGTAATTTTCTTTTCTTGTGGTACCTTCATCTGGTTTTGTTATTGGGGTATTTTTGACCTCATAAAATGAGTTTGGAAAAGTTATCTTTGAAGTGTTTGAGAAGGATTGGTAGCCTTTGAATGTTTGGTAGAATTCACCAGTGAAGCCATTTGATTCTAGACTTTTGTTTCCTGGGAGATTTTTGACTACTGATTCAGTATCTTTACTAGTGATCAGATTTTTTTATTTCATCATGATTTAGTCTTGCTAGTTTATATGTTTCTAGGAAGGTATCCATTTTTTCTGTGTTGTCCATTTAGTTGGCATATAATTGTGTATAGTAGTTTCATGATTATTTGTATTTCTCTGATATCATTTGTATTATCTTGTCCTTCATTTCTGATTATGAATCATCTGTTTTAGGCTAGAACTACAAAAAAAAAATTCTTTCAATTTTGTTTATCTTTTCAGAAACCCAGATCTTGGTTTCATTAGTGTCTTCTATCATCTTTTTAGTATCTATTTCAACTATCTCTATTCTGTTATTTTTTTTTCCTTCTAGTAACTTTAGTCTTTTTTGTTGTTGTTGTTCCTTTTTTTCTACCTCTTTGAGGTGTAAGGTTTTTTATTTTAGATTCTTCTTGTTTCTTGAGGCAAGCATTTATTGCTATTAATTTTCCTTTTAAAACTTTTTGCTGAATCCCATAAATTTTGATATTTACATTTTACATTTTTATTTGTCTCAATGTAGTTTTTCAGTTCTCTTTTGTTCTTTGACGCTGGTTATTTGGTAACATGTTGTTTAAACTGTACATTCGTGGATTTTTCAGTTTTCTTTATGTAATTAATTTCTAGTTTCATGTCATTTGGTCAAAAAGGATACTTGATATGAATTAATCCTCTTAAATTTATTAAGACTACTTTTCTGGCCTACCATATGATCTACCTTGGAAAATATTCCATGTGCACTTGAGCAGAATGTGTATTCTGTTGCTTTTAGATAGAGTGTTCTGTAAATATCTCTTAAGTCTATCCCTTCTAACATGTTGTTTAAGGCTGATGTTTCCTTATTGATTTTTTTTTCTGGATAATATGTCCATTGATGTAACTGCAGTATTAAAGTCCCCTGCTATTATTTAATTGCCATCTATTTCTCCATTTAGGTCTGTTAATATTTGCTTATAAGTGTAGGTGTTCCTATGTTGAGTTCATAAATATTTGCAATTGTTACATCTTCTTGATCTTCTTGTTGGATTGATCATTTAATCATTATATAATGCCCTTCATTGTCTCTTATTATAGTGCTTTTTTTTTAAAAGATTTTATTTATTTATTTATTTGACAGACAGAGATCACAAGTAGGCAGAGAGGCAGGCAGAGAGAGAGGAAGGAAGCAGACTCCCCGCTGAGCAGAGAGCCCGATGCGGGCCTTGATCCCAGAACTCTGGGACCATGATCTGAGACAAAGGCAGAGGCTTTAACCTACTGAGCCACCCAGGCACCCAACAGTGCTTTTTTAAAGTCTGTTTTGTCTGATAAAAGCATAGCCACTCCAGCTTTCTTTTGGCTCGCATTTGCATTAGGTATCTTTCTTCCATCCCTTACTTTCAGCCTGGGTGTGTCTTTACATCTAAAGTGAATCTATTGTAGGCAGCATATAGATTTAAAAAAAAAATTTGTCTTAATTTAAAATCAATTAGCCAATATATAGTTCATCATTAGTTTCAGATATAGAGTTCAGTTATTCACCAGTTCATCAACTGTTCATTAGTTGCAAGTGCTCATCATAGCACTTGATAGTATATAGAGTTTTTAATCCACTCTGTCTTTTGATTAGAAAATTTAGTCCATTTACATTTAGAATAATTATTGATAAGGTGGCATCTGGGTGGTTCAGTGAATTAAGCATCTAACTCATGGTTTCAGCTTAGGTCATGATCCTGCCATTGTGAGATCGAGCCCTCCACTCAATGTGGAGTTGGCTTCAGACTCTTTCTCCCTCTGCCCTTCATTACTAGAGAGAATGCTCTCTTTCTCAAATAATTAAATAAAATATTTTTAAAAATATTATTATTGATAGGTATAGTATATAGTTATTCCCATTTTGTCTATTCTTTTCTGACTGCATTTGTAGTTCCTCTCTATTCCTAGCCTTTTGTCTTGCCCTCTTTTATAATATGATGACTTTCTTTAGTGGAATGTTTATATTCCTTTTACTCTTGTGTATTTAATATAGGTTTCTGCTTTGTGGTTGTCATGAAGATACATATATCTATAACAGTCTATTTTAAGTGAATAGTAATTTAATTTTGATCCCATTTTAAACATAATTAGTCCTCACACATTTTATATCATTCTAGCTCATGTATCCCTTAAATAATTATTTATAATTAGTTATTTTTATTACTTTTGTCTAGTAATGTAACCCTCTTAACCTTCATACTAGCTTTATAAATGATCAATTCACTACCTTTTCTATATATTTACCTTTCCAGTGAGATTTATTCTTACATATATCTTCTGTTACTAATTAGCACCTTAGGCTTAAAGAAGTTCTTTTAACATTTCTTTAAGGCCAGTTCAGTGGTAATAAAATCTTTTAGTTTTTGCTTATTTGGAAAATATTTTATCTCTACCGTTTAAATGATAACTGCACAAGATACAGTATTCTTTGGTTGAAAGATTTGCTTTCAATACTCTGAAGATATTGTGCTACTCTCTTCTGGCTTGCAAAGTTTCTGCTAAAAAGTCTGTGTTAGTCTTATGGGGGTTCCCTTGTGTGTAACAAGTTATTTTTCTCTCACTATTTTTAAAATTCAGTCTGTATCACTACTTTTTGCCACTTTAATTACTGCATGCCTTGATGTGGACCTACTTGGATTGATTTTGTTGGAGGTTCTCTATGTTCTGGATCTGGATGTACAAAGAGAAAGTGCAAAGGTAACATCTCAGGAGTGTTCTAGCAGTCTCCTAGATGTGTGTATTAAATTAGATACCTACCACTTATGTTGACACTTTAATAAGATGAGCCTCCTTCACTTTTAGTCTGGATGTACCTCAGAGATGAGTCCTGAGAAGGGCAAATTTGAGCATGCAAGTTTTTTAAGAGTGGTTTTCAGATCATTACATTTTTGTGCATCTTGGGATGTGAGCACCATTTGTTTTCAAAGTTAGATGTTTTAGGGTCTTGTCTCCCAAATGCATGTCTTCAAAGTTCAGATGCCTGTTTGGGGCTCAAGACATTTTCTCTTCAGGAAGAAGTTCTAGATTTTAAGTTCCCTCCCACTTGTGGGTCAGTATACCAGGAATGGCATTTATGGTGGGAGTGTATCTCAGTCACTCCCACCTGCTTTTTTGTGATTTTCTTCTTTTTGCTTCATGTATAGTCTTCACTCAGCAAACCTTTGGTTTTCTTTAAGAGAATATTGTTCCACATATAGTGGGAGACTCAATATATCTATGAGAGGAGGTGAGTTCAGGATCTTCTTACATTGCCACCTTGAACTGGTCATGTGTTTTCTTTATTTCATTTTCAAATAGCTCATTGTCAATGTGTATAAATACAATGGATTTTTGTATGTTGATTTTGTATCCTACAAATTTGCTGAATTCATTTAATAGTTTTTTTTTTATGAAAGTGTTGAATTTTGTCAACTGCTTTCTAAGAGTCTATTAGAGGATCATGTGATTTTAACTTTTTATTCTGTTAATGTGTATTACATTTATTGATTTGAACAATTTTAAACCATCCTTGCATCCCAGGGATAAATACTGCTTGATTGTGGTGTATGACTCATTTAACATATTGTTGGATTCACTTTGCTAGTATTTTGTTAAAGATTTTTGCATCTACATACATTAGGGATGTTGGCCTGTAATTTCTTACAGTATTCTTGTCTGGCTCTGGTATCAAGGTAATGTTGGCTTCATAAAATGACTTTGGGAGTTTTCCCTCCTCTTCAGTATTTTGGAAAAGTTTGAGGTAAGTTGGTATTCCAATTCATTAGTGAAGCCATAGGTCCTGGGTTTCTTTTGTTGCTTTGGGGAGGTTTTTGATTACTGACTTAATCTCCTTGATCCTTATTGGTCTGTTCAAATTTTTATTTCTTCCTGATTAAACCTTGAATTAGGCTGTATATTCTTAATAATATCCATTTCTTCTAGATTATCCAATTAGTTGGCAGATAAATATTCATAATATCTCTTATCCTTTGTATTTCTGTACCATCAGTTATAGCATTACTTTTTCCATTTATAATTTAATTTGTATTTTTTTTTAGTCTAGCTAAAGGTGTGTCAGTTTTGTTTATCTTTGCAGAGTATCATCTAGTTTTATTAATCTTCTCTATTGTTTTTCTAATCTCTATTTCATTTATTTCTGCTTTGATTTTTTAATAATTTTTATCTCCCTACTCTCCTCCCCTTACAACCATCAGTTTATTCTCTGTATTTGAGTCAGTCTTTTTTGTTTGTTTGCATATTTGTTTGTTTTAATTCCACATGTGAGTGAAATCATGTGTTTGTCTTGCTGTCTGATTTACTTCACTTATTATAATGTCCTATAGGTACATCCATGTGGTTAAGTCTGTTTTGTCATCCAATATATTATCTATCCTGGACAATGTTCTATGTGTATTTGAAAATAATCTGTCGTGGCATGGAATATTCTATATATTTGGTCCATTTGATTTTAGTGTTGTTCATTCCCAATGTTCCCTTATTAATTTTCTGTCTGGATGATATATCCATTGTTGAAATTAGGATATTGAGGTCCCCCAGTATTATCCTATTCCTTATGTATCCCTTCGGTGTTGGGTACATATATACTTAAAATTGTGATGTCCTATTTATGATTTGACCTCTTTATCAATACATAGTGACTTTCTTTTTCTCTTGTTATAGTTTTAATCTTGTTCAATATATAATAACTACCTCTGCTTTCTTTAGTTTCCATTTGCATGAAATATAATTTTCCATCCATTCATTTTTAGCCTATGTGTCCTTAAAGCCAGTAGGTCTCTTGTGGTTGCATATTGTTGAATATTGTGGATATTTTTAAATTCATTCAACTACCCTGTGTTTTGATTGAAGAATTTAATCTATTTACATTTATAATAATTATTTATAGAAATGAATGTACTATTACCATTTTGTTAATATTTTTTATTATGTAGTACTTTGTTCCTTTATTTTCCTCTCTTGCCGTATTCCTTTATAATTTGATTTTTGTTTATTAGTTTCCCAGGGATATGTTTTGATTCCTTACCCTTAATTTTTTTTTGTACTGTGGATATTTTTATTTTTGGTTATTATGAGGCATATATAAAATATTATAATACACATCAGGGTCTTTTAAGGTGCTAATAACTTTGTGTACTAAAATGTTACATTTTGATTTTTCCTCCAATGTGTTGTGTTATTGATTTCACAATTTATGTGTTGTATATATGGTGTATCTATTTAACATATTATTATAGTTATTTAAATACTTTCATCTTAAAATTTTTATACCAAATTTAAAAGGGATTTACATACTACCGTACAGTATTAGAATATCTTGAATTTGTCTATATTCTTACCTTTGCAGTGAGTTTTATATTTTCATATGTTTTACTGTTGTTAGTTAGCATTGTTTAATTTTAACTTGAAGAACTCTTTTTGCCATTTCTTGTATAGCAAGTAAAGTGTGATGAAGTCCCAAAGTTTGTTTATTTGTTTGTTTTTGCTTGAGAAAATCTTTATCTCTTTTTCATTTCTGGAGGAAAATTATGCTGTGTAGAGTATTCTTGGTTGACATATTTTTTTTCTTTCAAAACTTTATATATATCATTCCACTTTTTCCTGGCTTTCCAGGTTTCTGCTGATAATTTTTCTGATGGCCTTATAGAGGTACCCATGTATATGAACATTTTTTTTTTCTATTGCTGCTTTTACAATGTACTCTTTGTCCTTGGTTTTAGGTAGTCTTATTGTAATGGGTCTTGCAGAAGATCTTTTTGAGTGGAAATTTTTGGAGACTTATAACCTTCATGCACTTGAATGTTTAAGTCTCTTTCCCATTTTGAATTTCTCAGCTGTTATTTCTTTAAATTAGCTCTCTGACCCTTTCTCCCTCTCTTCTTCTTCTGGCACTCTAGTAATTCATAATTATGTCTCTTAATGGTATACTATAGTTCATGTAGGCTTTCTTCACTCTTTTCTATTGCTCTTCTGACTGGATAATTCAAATGTGTTAAGTTCATTGATTCACTCTTCTTGTTGATCAAGTTTGTTCTTAAAGCCCTCTATTGAATTCTTCAATTGAGTCATTATGTTCTTCAACTCTAGGATTTTTTTTTAAAGATTTTTATTTATTTATTTATTTGTCAGAGAGAGAGAGGGAGAGAGAGCAAGCACAGGCAGACAGAATGGCAGGCAGAGGCAGAGAGAGAAGCAGGCTCCCCGACGAGCAAGGAGCCCGATGTGGGACTCGATCCCAGGACGCCGGGATCATGACCTGAGCCGAAGGCAGCTGCTTAACCAACTGAGCCACCCAGGCGTCCTGACTCTAGGATTTTTTTAATGGTTTCTATTTCTGCGTCGAACTTCTCATTTTGCTTATATACTTTTTTAAAAATTGTGATTAGTTCTCTGTTGCTGTTTTCTTTTAGTTCACTGAATTTCTTTTCTAGAATTATCCTCAGTTTTTTGTCAGATCTTAAATCTCCATTTGTTTTGGTTCAGTTATTGAGGTTCTATAAGGTTTCTTTTGTGGTGTCATGTTTTCTCAATTGTTTGTGATCTTTGTCACCCTGAATTGGGATCTGCACATTTGAAGTAGACACTTCTTCCAGTCTTTATAGACTGTCATTGGCAGGGAATGCCCTTCAGCAGTCAGTCATTCAGATATTCTGGGTGACCCATCTGGAAGAGATCTCAGATGGGCTTGCTGCTGGAGTCTCTGAGTGGGAAGGTCTTGTGCCTGGGTCAGCAGGTGAGCAAGACCTGTGCTTGGATTCATAGGGGTGGACCTGATCCATGGGTCCACAGTGCAGATTGATGTTTAGTTTCAGTAGCAGGCCTGGGATCTGAATATGTGTAGGACATGGATTCTGGATCCATGGGAATTTGTCTGTGGGTGCTGCCCTGGATTTGGGACAACAGGGTTAGCCTTGCACTGGGGCAGGCTATGAACCTTGGTCTTTGGGAACTACACTGCATGCTGGGATTATGGGGGTCAGACTGCTGCTGGGACAGGCCAGGAGTCTGGGCCTCAGGAGCAAGTCTGTCCCTAGGGTGAGATTAGAACTGAAGTTCACGAAAGGCAGTCTGGTACCAAGATGGTCTGAAGCTGGGTCCTCAGGAGCCACCATGGAACATCCGTCTATTGAATTCATCCTGATGCTGGAGTGGATCACGAGCCTGGATCCTTGGGATATTGTCAGGAGGCTGGAGCCATGGAGGCTGGCCTGGCACTGGTGCAACCCTAGTGCTGTTGTCCATGGTAAAGTTCAGAATTTACTTCATTGTCCTTTCCCCAATGGAGGGTGTCTTTCTCTACACTGAGCTGCCTGGACATGGAGGAGGGGTGACAGGTATAATGCAAAACTGTCATCCCTATTCTCTTTAATGCATCTTTCCTTATTTCTGTTTTCCACTCAGGTGATATAATCCCTCAATATTTTTAGCCCTTTGTGAAGGTATTTTTGTGCACATATGTTATGCAGATGTTCAAATAGATGTTCCTGTGAGGAGCATAGTGCAGAATAAAATTTGCACTGCCTTAAGGAATGTGAAGAAGACAGAATTGACAAGCCTTAATATTCAATGAGGATGCCAGTGAAGAAGAAGGAGCAAAGATGACTTCCAAATTTTAGGCCCAGATAACCACATGGAAGCTAAATATTGTCATTCTGAGTCACAGCTCTTTCTGTGGCCAGATACCAGAGAACACAGATTCGTTGAGGTATTCATAAGATGCCATTGTGTACATGAGAACTATTAACCTACCATTGTGTTTATTTTAATGCAAATATTATGTCCCATAGAAATAATCAACCCCTATGTTCACTCCCTGAAGACTTTTATATCTAACTGTTGAAATAATACTTTGGAATTCAAAGTCAGTTTGAATGTTAAGACCTACTTCCCAATATCCCAGCAGGGTATAAGGATGCATGAGTAAGAGTAATTGAACATGGGTGAAAAACACATTAGTATTCTTTGTGCTTAATAATTTAAACACTTTACCCAAGCCTTCAGTTTGCTCTGGTTGAGCACCAAATAAGGCATTTAAGACAGAGCACTTCAAGACAAATTATGAAGAGGGAAAAAAAAATCTCATATTTGCCTCTGAATATGAAGAAGAAAAAAATTAAAAATAAAAAATAGAAAACAGTAATTTTTTGTTTTGTTTCCAAAGGGTTTTGTTTTGTTTTGCTTGTATTTTGTTTTCTTTTCCTTTGTTGTCCTATCAAACATCCTGATGCACTGTTAGATCTCAAGATCACAAAACACTTGTACTGTTGTATGGTTTAATATTATTTACGACATACATAACATAGAAGAATCTACTAAAAGAGAAGATATTGTGGATACTATACAAAGCAGGCAAACTATTTCTACATATCAAGCGCTCTGGGAATATATGCTAATTGTATGTCAAAACAAAAGCTACAACTAATTAGACCTCAAACAAATTTCCAGTGTTCTTCTTTTCCCTTAGAAAGTTCTACTCAAGAAAACCCAATTAAATAATGCTATGCAGCCTCTGCTGCAGTGTTTCAGATTACTTCTGAGACAAAGAACAGCACCTCATAAATGGTGAGATTCAACCACAGTTTCTAACCTCAATATATAGATCAACAGTGCACACAAATCAGATCTAATTTTGTCATGTTCCTGGGGGGGTTTCTTTTCTTCTCTGTTTGAATCCCTCAATCGATTCTTCTGATGGACCAGTCCCTTTCTATGACTGGCATTTGGATCCTAGTTTTAAACTGTATTTCATTCTATGTTGCAGTTAGTATGTATGTATGTATGTATGTATTTATATAAAGGGATGTTAGTTTTTATAGCTGTGTAACAGGACTCTCGTATGTCAGTTGGCAAATGCCTTTCCCAGTTTTCAAGATAAAATCAGAATTCAAATATCATGACATGATAATGCTATACAATTGACTAAAACAATAATAAACCATACAAAAAAATAGCTGAAGAACACCTTCTTGCAAGACCTGTTTAGTCTTAGATTTTAGTGTAGTTCTTTTCCTTAGGATATTCATGCTAATTAAAATTCAAGCTCTACAGGAAGATCAGTTCAGAGAACAAGTTAAGGCATTCCTTAAGGTCTTTCATGACTTTGAAAACTATGTAGGATAAAAATGCTGCACTCAAACCTGTTTAAGGGTGCATTGATTTTTTCTTTTTATTTTTAAGATTTTATTCATTTATTTGACAGAGATCACAAGTAGGCAGAGAGGCAGAGGCAGGCAAGGAGAGAGAGAGGGGGAAGCAGGCTCCCTGATGAGCAGAGAGCCCGATGTGGGGCTCGATCCCAGGACCCTGGGATCATGACCCGAGCCTAAGGCAGAGGCTTTAACCCACTGAGCCATCCAGGCGCCCCAAGTACTTTTATTTTTGTTAATCTCCAACTAGAATTCTCAAACTTGGAGAAAAATTCATTCATTCTGTCAACATTCTTGAGTATCTATTATTTGCCAGGAAGAGATAGATGCTAAATAAATGTGAAATAATCCCTGCAAAGAAAGATATAACATAATGGGAAAAAGGTGTTGTTCACATAAACTACCACGTATGAATTTATATGACTAGTGTTATGAGTCATAAATGAGGAATATATAGAAGTTCTGAAATAAAGATATTTTTTCATCCTAGGAGGATTAAAGAAAGTAGAGACTTTATGGGTAACATAATGCTTCTGTGGGACTTGAATAATGACTATGTTTCAAAAGATTGAGGCTAATACAATCTATAGATAGAGGAATTGGGAGGGTTTTGGGAGACAGCAATCTATGCTTGAGAAACACTCAGCATATCAGCTGGACACCAGGCAGAGAACATGCTGTAGAGTTCATGAAAATAAAGCTAGATCAGAAACAGAAAAAGTTGGGTATTGAATGCCAGAAAAATTTATTGTGTATTTAATATTATTATCATAAGATGTTAATTTTAAAAACAAGCAACAAACAGTGTACTATCATAACTTTGTAAAATTATTAAAAAAATCTTCATGTACACAGACAATGTACTAAGGCAAATAAAATGTGATTCTTGATTTTTTCTTATAAAATGTATATATATTTTCACACACCAAAAGGAATATGCATTTTATTAACTTATTAAGTAAGTGTTTCTAATTATAAAGTTAATATATGCTCAAAGAAAAAAGTTACATTTTTTAAAACACAGGAAAATAAACACACAAACACACTATCCTTAATAATCCAACAACCTAACAGTAATGTTTTAATATTTGTTCTATTTTATACATTAAAAATAATTATATACTGTTTCAATGATTACTACTTTCAATTTAAACATAAGTGAATTTTCCCAATATGAAAAATCATGCTTATATTTCTTGTTAAATAAAATGACAAATTAAAAATATCCAAAAAAATCTCCAGGTCCAAATGATAGATTAAAATATAACAGTATCTTTTAAACGTAGCTAATTTTGTAGGAACAAAATCAAAGTCAGACAGCAACCAAAGAGAATTCATCAAATGTTTTATTTCAGTAGTAGGTGTATCAAGATTTTAATAAAAGTTTCTATTTTTGTACATTTGTGTCCAAATTTTTTCACTATTACAAGTCCTCTGTAATTAAACTACTTTTTTGTCACTATTATGTTAGTCACCATACAGTACGTCATTAGTTTTTGATGTAGTGTTCCATGATTCATTGTTTGTGTATAACACCCAGTGCTCCACACAATATATTGCTTCCTTAATACCCATCACTGGGCTTACTCATCCCTTCTCCCCCCCAGGACATCCTCTCTAAAACTCTCAGTTTGTTTCCTGGATCCCATAATCTCTCATGGTTCATCTCCCCCCTCCAATTACCCCTCCCTTCACTTTTCCCTTCCTTCTCCTAATGTCCTCCATGCTATTCCTTATGTTCCACAAATAAGTGAAACCATATGATAATTGATTTTCTCTGCTTGACTTATTTCACTCAGCATAATCTCCTCCAGTTCCATCCATGTTGACACAAAAGTTGGGTATTCATCCTTTCTGATGGCTGAGTAATATTCCATTGTATATATGGACCACATCTTCTTTATCCATTTGTCTGTTGAAGGGCATTTTGGCTCTTTCCACAGTTTGGCGATTGTGGCCATTGCTGCTATAAACATTGGGATACATATGGCCCTTCTTTTCACTACATCTGTATCTTTGGGGTAAATACTCAGTGGTGCAATTGCTGGGTCTTGGGTAGCTCTATTTTTAACTTTTTGGGGAATCTCCAAACTGTTTTCCAAAGTGGCTATACCAACTTGCATTCTCACCAACAGTGTTAGAGGGTTCCCCTTCCACCACAGCCTTTCCAACATTTGTTGTTTCTTGACTTGTCAATTTTTGCCATTCTAATTGGTGTAAGGTGGCATCTCAATCTGTTAGTCATATGTAAATGTTCTTTAAGAGAAGTGTCTGTTCACGTCTTCTCTCCTTTTTTTTTTCTTTTACTTGATTATTTGTTTTTTAGGTGTTGAGTTTGACAAGTTCTTTATAGATCTTGGATATCAGCCCTTTGTCTATACTGTCATTTGCAAATATCTTCTCCCATTCTGTGGGTTGCCTCTTTGTTTTGTTGACTGTTTCCTTTGCTGTGCAGAAGCTTTTGATCTTGATGAAGTCCCAAATATTCATTTCACTTTTTTTCCCCTTGTCTTTGGAGACATGTCTTGAAAGAAGTAGTAGTGGCTGATGTGGAAGAGGTTACTGCCTATGTTCTCCTCTAGGATTTTGATGGATTCCTGTCTCCCATTGAGGTCTTTCATCCATTTTGAGTTTATCTTTGTGTATGGTGTAAGAGAATGGTCGAGTTTCATTCTTCTGTATATAGTCATCCAATTTTCCCAGCACCATTTATTGAAGAGATTCTTTTTTCCAGTGGATTTTTTTTCCTACTTTGTCAAAGATTATTTGACCATAGAGTTGAGGGTCCATATATGGTCTCTCTATTCTGTTCCACAGGTCTATGTGTCAGTTTTTGTGCCAGTGTCATGCTGCCTTGGTGATCACAGTTTTGTAGTATAGCTTGAAATCAGGCAACATGGTGCCTCAGCTTTTTTTTTTTTCTCCTTTTTTTTTTTTTTTTTTCTTTTTCAACATTTCTTTTTCATTTTCTTTCAGGGTCTTTTCTTGTTCCATACAAATTTTAGGATTGTTTGTTCTAGCACTTTGAAAAAGGCTGTTGGTATTTTGATCAGGATGGCATTGACAGTGTAGATTGCTCTGGGCATCATAGACATTTTAACAATGTTTATTCTTCCCATCCATGAGCATGAAATGTTTGTCCATCTTTTAGTGTCTTCTTTGATTTTCTTCATGAGTGTTCTGTAGTTCCTAAAGTGTAGCTTCTCTACCTCTTTGGTTAGGTTTATTCCCAGGTATCTTATAGTTCTTGGTGCTATAGTAAATGGAATCAATTCTCTAATTTCCCTTTCTATATGTTCATTGCTAGTATATAAGAAAGCAACTGATTTCTGTGCATTGATTTTGTATCCTGCTATATTACTGAATTGATGTATGAGTTCTAGTAATTTGTGGGTGGAGTCTTTTGGGTTTTCCATATAAAGTATCTGTCATCTGTGAAGAGTGAGAGTCTGACTTCTTCTTTTACCATTTGAATACCTTTTATGACTCTTTGTTGTCTGATTGCTATTGCAAGGACCTCTAGTACGATGTTGAATAGTGGTTAGAGTAGGCAACCTTGTTGTGTTTCCAATCTTATGGGAAAGTCTCTCAGCTTTTCCTCACTGAGAGTGATATACGCTAAGGTTGTTTCATAGATGGATTTTATGAAATTGAGGAGTGTCCCCTCTATCCCTATACTGTCAAGACATTTAATCAGGAAAGGATGCTGTATTTTGTCAAATGCTTTTTCTGCATCAATTGAGAGGATCACATGGTTATTCTCTCTCCTCTCATTAATGTGTTCTATCACATCCCAGGGATAAATCCCACATGGTCGTGGTGTATAATCATTTTAATGTACTGTTGGATCCTATTAGCTAGGATCTTGTTGAGAATCTTGGCATCCATATTCATCAGGGATATTGTTCTGAAATTCTCCTTTTGTTGGGGTCTTTGCCTGGTTTTGGGATCAAGGTAATGCTGGCCTCATAGAAAGAATCTGGAAGTTTTCCTTCTGTTTCTATTTTTTGGAACAGTTTCAGGAGAATGGGTATTATTTCTTCTTTGAATACTTGGTAGAATTCCCCAGGGAACCCATCAGGTCCTGGACTCTTGTTTTTATGGGGAGTTATTGATCACTGTTTCAATCTCATTACTGGTTATTGGTCTAGTCAGGTTGTCAGTTTCTTCCTGTTTCATTCTTGGTAGTTTATAGGTTTCTAGGAATACATCCATTTCTTCCAGGTTGTTTAACTTATTGGCATATAGCTATTGATAATAATTTCTGATGATTATTTCTATTTCCTTGGTGTTAGTTGTGATCTCTCCCCTTTTATTCATAATTTTATTAATCTCAGTCCTTTCTCTTTTCTTTTGGATAAGTCTGGCCAGTGGTTTATCAATCTTATTAATTCTTTCAAAGAACCAGCTTCTAGTTTCATTGATGTGTTCTATAGTATTTCTGGTGTCTAATTCATTGATCTGTGCTCTAATTTAATGATTTCCCTTCTTGTGCATGGGTTAGGCTTAATTTGTTATTGATTCTTCAGTTCTTTAAGCTTTAAGGTGTAAATATAGTTTCTATATTCAGGACTTTTTCTTTCTTTCTTTCTTTCTTTTTTTTTTTTTTTTTTTTTTGAGTGAGGCTTGAATGGCTATGTATTTCCCCCTTAGGACCTCCTTTGCCATATCCCATAGGTTTTGGACCGATGTGTTTTTATTCTCATTGGTTTTCATGTATTGTTTAAGTTCTTCTTTCATTCTCGAGCAGGATGGTCTTTAGCTTCCAGTGTTTGAATTTCTTTCAAACTTTTTCTTGTGATTGAGTTCCAGTTTTAAAGCATTGTGGTCTAATATGAAGGAAATAATCTCAATGTTTTGGTATTCATTGAGACCTGATTTGTGACCCAGTATATAGTCTATTCCAGAGAAAATTCCATGTACAGTTGAGAAGAATGAGTATTCTATTGTTTAGGGTGGAATGTTCTATATATATATCTATGAGGTCCATCTTGTCCAGTATGTCATTCAAAGCTCTTGTTTCTTTATTGATTTTCTGCTTGGAGGATCTGTCTATTGCTGAGAATGGAGTGTTGAGGTCTCCTACTGTTAATGCATTATTATTAATATATCTCTTTATTTTGGTTAACAGTTAGCTTATGTATTTGGCTGCTCCCATGTTGGGAGCATAGATATTTATAATTGTTAGATCTTCTTGTTGGGTAGACTTTTTAAGAATGATATAGTGTCCTTCTGTATCTCTAAGTACAGTCTTTAGCTTAAAATCTAATTGAGAATTGCTACCCCAGCTTTCTTTTGCAGTCAATTGGCATGAAAGATGGTTCTCCATCCCTTCACTTTCAGTCTGGATGTATCTTTAGGTTCAAAATGAGCCTCTTGTAGAACAGCATATGGACTGGTCCTATCATTTTATCCAATCTGCAACCATGTGCCATTTTATGGGAGCATTTAGGACATTCACGTTGAGAGTGATTATTGAAAGATATAATTTTATTGTTATCATGTTGCCTGTGAAGTCCTTGTTTCTATAGATTGTGTCTGTAAATTTCTGTTCTATATCACTCTTGGGGTCTTTCTCCTTTTATAGAACATCCCTTAATATTTCTTGCAGGGCCAGCTTGGTGGTCACATATTCTTTCAGTTTCTGCCAGTCTTGGAAGTTCTTTATCTCTCCATCCATTCTAAATGACAGCCTTGCCAGAAAAAAGTATTCTTGGCTGCATGTTCTTCTTATTTAGTACCCTGAATACATCTTTCCAGCCCTTTCTGGCTTGCCAGTTCTCTGTGGACAGGTCTGACATTATTCTGACATTCCTCCAATGGTACTAAGGAATCTCTTCCCTTTAACTGCCCTTAAGAGGGTTTCTTTAGTTCTAAGATTTGTGAATTTGACCATTACATGCTGGGGTGTTGGTCCATTCTCTTTGATCTTGGGAGGGGGTTCTCTCTGCCTCTAGGACATGAATGCTTGTTTCATTCCCCAAATTAAGGAAGTTCTCAGATATGATTTACTCAAGTATATCTTATAGTCTGCTCTCTCTCTCTTTCCACTCCAACCCTCCCCACCCCCACCCCCCAGGGATCCCAGTAATTCTGACATTAGAAAGTTTCATGGCATCATTTATTTCTATAATTCTGCTTTCATGGATTTTAAGCTGTTTCCTCCAGGCCTCCTCCTATTCCTTTTTTTTTCTTCTCAGTTTGTTTTCTAGATCACTAATTTTTTCTTTTCCTTGATTACCCTAGCTGTTAGAGTATCTAGATTACATTGGATCTCATTGATAGTATTTTTAAGTTCTGCCAGATCAGCTCTCATTTCTGCCATTATCATTAATGGTTTTCTCCATCTTGGCTATTGTCTGCATAAGTGTTCCCCTGAAGTCTATTTCTGACATCTTGCTTATATCATATCCAGTAATTCTGTGGCAAAGGTCACAGTCTCTTAATTTTTCCTGTTGAGAGTTCCTCCTCTTAGTTATTCTGTTGAGGAATGGTTGAGGGAATGTATATAGTCCAAAATATTGACCACAACCCAAGCAAGATGCACCTGTTTTATAGGGACATCAGGGTTATCAGCTTCTTCTTCTTCCAGCCTGTCTTCTGGGGGCGGGGGAGGGTGTGCTACTGTACTGTTATTCAGACAACCTTGTTTCAGCTGAGTTGCCCTGTCCCCTATAAGGGGGACAGACTCAGTGAAAACTGTTTTGGGGAGGCTTTTGTTTTTTAGCAGCTTTCCCTATCGGCTTTCTGCATCTCTTCCAAGAGTCAGAGTGGAAGTAACCATATCCAAACTTTTGTCTCAGAACAGAGAGTTCGCAGTCTGTTCTCCAGTGAGATCTCTAGGCCATACTCTCTCCATTTTTGTTTGTGCTGCTAAAAACCATAGTGTTCTGGGTTGTGCACCCCACAGTGGCATTTCCAGCCCTGGCTTCCAGGTCCAGGCACATCCCTATCCTTTTTGCTTCTACAACTTCCAGCCTCTCCCAATTTGCACATGCACCACTACAGCTCCAGGTTTCAGTCTGGGGGGCTGCCCTAAAGTCCTTTCCTAGCTGCTGCAAGTCTGTAAGTCCGTGCCTAGTTCTCAGCATGGGAGGCTTTTGCACTCCAGCAGTGCAGGACCCTGGATGTTCCCACCCCCTTCCATTTATCTTCCAATATCTGCCCGCAGAATCACAGCTCCCCACTTTATACCTTGAAACCAACTGCCAGAGATATTCTGTTTGTAAAGATCTGGATATGTCTTCTTACATCTCAGGGTGATTTTGTGGGTGTTTGGAGTGGTCTGGTAGATATCCAGCTCAATTCAGGGGACAGGTTGAAATAGGATCCCCTATTCCTCTGGCATTTTTGGCAACTCTAATTAAACTACTTTTTACATATTATATATATATTTCTGATTATTTCTTTTGGAAAAATTCTAAAAGCTTGAGCATATGACAATACATTTTTAAGACTATCTTCATATTGTCAACTCCCATTCAAATTAGCTTAATTAATTTACATTCCAATATAGACAAAAATTCTTTATTGACACTGACTGCATATGTTATATCACACAAATGTTCCAAAAACTTTTTGAGGTTTATGTATATGATTTCTAGTTACAAGAGTAAAAGGCCAAGGATCACAGGAATAAAGTTGAAAATTTTATAAAGCTAATTATTGACAATATAGTAATTTCAATCCAGAAATTATCTGATTACCAAAACCAATTATCTTAATCACAATATGCCTCTAATGCCACTATGGAAAAGAGTTTTGGTTTCTCTCTGTTTTTTCTTATTAGCCTGTACCATTCTTTAAGTTTTTGCCATTCCATAGGGGAAATGGTATCTCATCCTAGTTTGCATTTCTTTGATAACTGGTAAAGGCTGAACATTTTTTTAATTCATGTTTTTTATTTATTAAGGTTTATAATTATTAAGTTTATAATTATTATTTTTAGAGTTTTAGGTTCACAGTAAAATTGAGAAGAAGGCACAGAGATTTCCCATATATACCTTCCCACACATGTATAACCTCCCCATTATCAACATGTCCCACTAGGGTGGTACATTTGTTACAACTGATGAACCTACATTGACACCTCATTGTCATCCAGAGTCCACAGTTAATATTACAGTTTACTCTTGGTATTATACATTTTAAGTGCTTGAAAAGATGTGTAATAATATATATTCATCATCATGGTATTATACGGAGTATTTTCACTGCCCTAAAAACCTTGGATGGTCTTCCTTTTCATCCTATTCTCCCATATCTCCATCTGTCCTACCCCTCCCAGTAGCCACTGATCCTTTTATTCTCTCTATAATTTTGCATTTTTCAGAATGCCATATAGTTGGAGTCATACAGCTTGGAGAACTTTCAGATTGGCTTTTTTCACTCAACAGGCATTTAAGTTTCCTTTATTTATTTTTTTTAAACGACTTGATAGCTCATTTCATTTAGTGATGAATAATATTCCAATGTATGACACTACCACAGTTTGTCCATTTGTCTACTGAAGGATATCTTGGTTGTTTATAAAATTTGCCAATTTTGAGTAAAGTTGTTGTAAGTATGCATGGTGAGGATTTTTGTGTAAATACAAGTTTTCAGCTTTGGGTAATTACTAAAGAGTATGATTGCTGGATCATGGCCTCATTTGTTTGTATTTTGCTTTTTGTAAAACAAATAAAAACTACCAAACTGACTTCCAAAGTGGCTGTGCATTTTTCATTCCCACCAGCAAGGATACATAATTCTTGTTGTTCCACATATTCATCAGCATTTAGTGTTGTCAGTGTTCTGAATTTTGGCTATTTTTAATAGGCGTGTAGTGGTATCACATTTTAATATGTAGTTCCCTGATATTATATGGAGCATCTTTTAATATACTTACTTGCCATCTGTATATCTTCTTTGTGAAGTGTCTATTAAATTGTTGGCTCATTTAAAAAGTATAATTGTGTTCTTATTGCTGAGTTTTAAGAGTTCTTTGTGTAATTTGGATAATGCTTATTTATCATATGTGTCTTTTGCAAATATTTTCTCCCAATCTGTGGCATATCTTCTCATTTCCTTGAAATTGTTTTTCTCAGAAGTTTTTAATTCTTTTTTTGTTTGTTAGTTTTGTTTTGTTTTGAGAAAGAGTGGGGGAGGGGCAGAGGGAGAGGAAAAGGGAGAGAGAATCTTAAGCAGGCTCCAGGCCCAGTATGGAGACTGATGTAGGGCTTAGTCTCAGGACCCTGAGATCATGACCTAAGCCAAAATCAAGAGTCAGATGCTTAACCAACTGAGCCATCCAAGCACCCCAGAAGTCTTTAATGAAGTCTTAATGAAGTCTAGTTAATCAATTATTTCCTTCATGGGTGGTATCTTTGTTGTATCTAAAAAGGCATCACCATACCCAAAGTCATATAAATTTTTTCCTATATTATCTTCTAAGAGTTTTATAGTTTTGTATTTTACATTTAGATCTTTGAGCTATAATTCTGTGAAGAGTGTAAGGTCTGTGTCTAGATTCATTTTCTTTTCTTTTTTTTAATTAAATTTGATTTAATTAACATATAGTGTATTATTAGTTTTAGAGGTACTTTAGTGATTCATCAGTTGCATATAACACCCAGTGCTCATTACATCAAGTGCCCTCCTTAATTCCTATCACCCAGTTACCCCATCTTCCTACAACTGCCTTCCAACAACCCTCAGTTTGTTTTCTATAGTTAAAATCTCTTATGGTTTGTGTCCATCTCTGTTTTTGTCTTATTTTTCTTATATGTGGATATCCAGTTGTTCCAGTAACTACTTATAGAAAAATTATCTTTGTTCCATTTTACTACCTTTGGCCTTTTGTTCAAGATCAGTTGACTAGATATGTGTGTCTATTTCTGGGCTTTTTAGTCTTTTCCAATAATCTGTTCTTTATCCAGTACCATACTGTGTTGATTATGTAGCTTTTTAATAGTTCATAAAGTTGTGTATCATCAGTCTTCCGACTTTGTTACCATCCTTCAATGTTGTATGGGCTATTCTAGATCTTTTGCCTTTCCATATAAACTTTAAAAAAAAAAAAGATTTTATTTATTCATTTGAGAGAGAAAGTGATTGAGAGCCAGAAAGAGCATGAGTGGGGAGAGGGGCAGAGAGAGGGAGAATCAGGCTCTCCACTGAGCAGCAAGTCCAATGTGGAGCTTGATCCTGGGACTCCAGGATCATGACCTGAGCCAAAGGCAGACACTTAACCAAATGATCCACCCAGGTACCCCTCCATATATACTTTAGGATCAATTTGTTGATGCCCATTTGAGAACTTTCTGGGATTTTGACTGGGATTATGTTGAATCTATAGATCAAGTTAGTAAGAATTATCTGGTTTGATAATAGTGGATATTCCTATTTATAAACATAGATTATCCCTCCACTTATTTAGTTCTTTTTATTTCATGTATCAGGGTTTTGTAATTTTCCTCATGTAGAATTTGTACCTACTTTATTAGATTTATGCCTATTTCATTTTGGGAAGTGTTAATGAAGTAGTATTGTATTTTTAATTTCAAATTATATTTTTTCCATTGGTGGTATATGGTAAAGCAATGGACTCATGTACATTAACCCTATATCCTGCAAATTTGCCATAATTTCCTGTTTGAGAATTTTTTGTGTTAATTCTTTCAGATTTTCTACCTAGACAATTATAACAACTGTAAATAAAGATAGTTTTACTTATTCCCATCCCCAAACTGCAAACTTTTTATTTCTTCTTCTTGTTGTTTTATTGCATTAGCTAAAACTTCTATTATAATGTTGTAAAGGGGTGGGGGAGAAGGGGCATTCTTAAACTTGTATCTGATCTTCATGATAAAGCTTCAAGTTTCCCACTATTAGGTATGATGTTGGCTATAGATTTTTTGTAGATATTCTTTATCAAGTTGAAGAATTTCCTCTTTCAAATTAACTGAGAACTTTTATTATGAATGTGCATTGAATTTTCTCACATGATTTTTCCACATCTATTGATATGACTGTATAGTTTTTCTCTTTTAGTTTATTGATATGATTATATTAATTGATTTCTGAATGTTGAACCAAACTTGCATACCTTGAATAAATCTCATTTGGTTGTGGTGTATAATTCTTTCATAACTCATTGGATTTTATTTCCTAATATTTTCTTGAGAAGTTTTGCATCTATTTTTATCAAAGAGATTGATCTGTAGTTTTCTTGTAATGTCTCTGTCTGGTTTTGATATTGGGTTAATTCTTGATTCATAGGATGAGTTTGGAAGTATTCCCTCCGCTTCTATCTTCCAAAGAGACTATAAAGAATTGGTATAATTTTGTCCTTAAATGTGTGTTAGAGTTCACCAGTGAACCAATCTTGGTTTGATTCTTTCTGTCAAAGGTTAGTGATTATTGATTCAATTTTTAAAATAGATATTGACCTATTCAGATTGTTTATTTCTTCTTGTGTGGGTTTAACAAAATTGCATTTTTATGGAATTGGTCTATATCATCTAGGTTGTCAATTTTTTTTTCATAACATTTCATTATTGTCCTTGTAATGTCCTTGTAATCTTGGTGATATCCCCTTTCATTTCTCATACTAGAAATTTGTATTCTCTCTCTTTTTTTTTTCTTAACATGGATAGAAACTTATGTCATTTTGATCTTATCAAAGAACTGTCTTATGATTTCATTGACTTCCTCTATTATTTTCCCATGTTCAATTTCATTGATTTCTGTTCTAATTTTTAATATTTCTCTTCTTCTCATTACTTTGGATTTAACCTGCTTTCTTTTTCTAATTTTCTAAAGTCAAAACTTAGATTATCTATTTTAAATCCTTTATAATATATGCACTTAATGCTATACACTTTACTCCAAGCACCGCTTTCACTGCATCTCACAAATTTTGATGTTGGGTTCTCATTTTTATTAGTTTAAAGTATATTCTAATTTCTCTTAAGATTTCCTCTTTGATGCATGTGTTTAAAAGTGTGTTTTTTAATCATATATTTTGGGATTTTTCTAGCTATCTTTCTGTTATTGCTTTCTAGTTAAATTCCATTCTGGTTTCAGAGCTGACATTGTATAATTTTTATTCTTTTAAAATTTTGGGGTGTGTTTTATGGTCTAGATAGTTTATTTTTGTGAATGTTCCATGTGAGCTTGAGAAGAATATGTGTTCTGCTATTGTTGGATAGTGTGGTCTATAAATGTCAATTATAAACAGTTGACTGATGGTATTTTTGGGTTCAACCATGTCCTTTCTGATTTTCTGCCTGCTGGATTTGTGTATTTCTGATAGGTATTGAAGACTCCAACTATGATAACAGATTTGGCTACTGTTCTTGCCATTGCCATTCTATTAATTTTTGCCTCACATAGTTTATTCTGTTGTTCAGTACATACAGGTTAAGGATAGTAATGTCTTCTTTGAGAATTGACCCCTTTATCATTATGTAATGTTTCTCTTTATCTCTGATGCTGCTTGCTCTGTTTAAAACCACTCTAGCTATGCCACTTTCTTTCGTTAGTACTAGCATGTTATACTTTTCTGTATCACTTACTTTTAATCTCTATGTATTTATAATTAAAGCAGTTTTCTTATAAACATGTATATTTAGATGTTCTTTTTTTAATCCATTCTGACAATCTTCTATCGTTTAATGGGTACATTTAGACCTTGACTTTCAAAGTGATTATTAATGTAGTAAGATCAATATCTGGCATATTTGTTACTATCTTTTATTTGTTGCCATTATTCTTTGTTCCTATTTTTGTCTTCCACTATTTATCTGCCTTTCATGGTTTTAGTTGGACATTTTTTATGATTCAATTTTCTTTCCTTAATATTAAGGTTATGCTTTTTTTTCATAATTTTTAGTGATTACCCCAGAGTTTGCAATATACATTTATAGGTAATTAAGGTTTGTTTTCAGATAACACAATACCATTCAGAGGTAGTAATAATACAGTAACACTCACTATCACTCACAGGTACTGTGAGTTCTTTATAATGACAAAATAATATTAATTCCCTCCTCTTATCCTTTGTGTCTTTGCTGTCATTCATTTCATGTATATACATACATGTGTGTATAAAAATCAAGCACCTTGTTGCTATTATTATTTTGAACAAATTTATGTGTTAAATCAATTAGAATAAGAAAAATATTTTTAAATAAATTGAATAAATAAATAAATATTTAAAATATTCATTTATTAGATCAACTAGAGTAAAATATATTTTCTAAATTTTATTTTCACTTACTCTTTCTTCAATATTCTTACTTCATGTGGATTGACTTTCTGGCCTATATTATTTTCCTTCTTTGTAAACACTTCTTTCAACATTTCTTGCAAGGTAGGTCTCCTAGCAACAAATTCCTTCACTTTTTACTTGTCCAATAAAGTCTTTATTTCTCTTTCAGTTTTAAGGATAATTTCACAAAGCACAGAATTCTAGGTTATTTTTTTCTCTCAATATGAAAATATTTTACTCCATGCTTTTGTTGCTTGCATGCTTTCTGAGACATTGGATGTAATTCTTATATTCATTCCTCCATAGGTAAGGTGTTTTTCCCCCTCTAGCTTCTTTCAGGGCTCTTTCTTTATCCTTATTCTTTTGTAGTTTAAAAAATAAAAACTTTGGTATAGCATCTTGGACATTTTTCCTGGTTGACATTCTTTCAGCTTCCTAGATCTGTGATTTACTGTCTGACGTTAATTTGAGGGTAATTCTCAGTTATTGTTGTTTCATATTCTTGTTCCTTTTTCTTCTTATTCTTATTATTCCTATTATGCATATATTACACATTTTGTAGTTATCCTTGGATATTATGTTATGGGTTTTTTTCAATCTTCCCCCCCTCTTTTTTTTCCAGTGTTCGAGGATTTTATTGCTATATCTTCCAGTACAGATATTTTTTCCTCAGCTGTTTCTAGTCTACCAATAAGTTAATCAAAAATATCCTTTATTTCTTAAAAAAAATTTTTTTTAAATTACTAGAATATCTTATTGGGTCTTAGTATTTCCATCTCTCTGTTTACATTTGCCATCATTTCTTGCTTATTGTTTACTTTATCCATTGCAGCCCTTAAAATATAAATCATAGATGTTTTAAATTCCCAACCTGATGATTCTAACATCTTTACCATGTCTGGTTTTGATGCCTGTTCTGTTTCTTTTAAATTGTATTTCTTACCTTCTGGTGTGGCTTATAATTTTTTTCTTGGTAGACAGACATAATGTACCTGGTAAAAGCAACTGCTGTAAATAGGCCTTTAGTAATGTGGTTAGTTGTGGGAGAAGGGGAAGCATTCTATTGTCCTGTGACTAGTCACAGTCTTTTAGTGAACCTGAGTCTGGGCTCTGGACTTCAACAAGTCTGGGTGGCTCAGTCGTTAAGCATCTGCCTTAGCTCATCATGATCCCAGAGTTCTGGAACCGAGCCCCGTATTGGGCTCCCTGCTCCATGGGAAGCCTGCTTCTCCCTCTCTCACTCTCCCTCCTTATGTTCCCTCTTTTGCTGTGTCTCTCTATGTCAAATAAATAAATAAAATCTTAAAAAAATAATTTAAATGAGTCTTTCTTAGATTTTTTTTTTTCCTTTCCCCCTTAGGTCAGACAGGACTGCTAGAGTTAGCTGGAGTTGGGTATTTCCTTTATCTCAGGTTAGGCTCTGATAAAGCCCTGGGAGGTTAGGCTTTGGTTAACTAGTTTATTCTAAGTTCAGGTCTTATTAAGAAATACTGCTCTCATATATTTCATTCTCCAGTACTTATTGTGGGAACCTGGTTGGGCTCCTGGAGTTAAATCTCTCCAAACTATTGTGGTTTCATATGACTAAATCCATCTAGAGATTTGACTCTCCGAGTTGTCTACACAAAGCCTCAGCAATTCACCAATTACAGCTTAGGTTTTCCTACCTGGACAATGGTTTCCAGAGCAGTTTCTCTATCAGTAGGCTGTGACTCTTTATAACTACCTTTCTGTCCCTCAAACATTAGAGGCTGCAATTTGCTCTTTGTCCTCTCTTACGGATTCAAGAAAAGTTGTTGATTTTTTAGTCCATTCAGCTTTTTGCGTATCATTAAAATGGAGTTACAACATCCATACATTTTACATGCAAAACTAGAAGTCAGGAATCTCCTGAACATTTCTTTTAATGTTGCTTGGCCATTTGCATTTCTGCTTTAACACACTGCTTATTTATGAATAGGGTGCCTATATCTTCCTTATTTATTCATGTAAGCTTCTAATAATTATGAGTTTCAATGCTTCAATAATTATATTAAGAGTATTTTATCCAAAAAATTATTTTTTGATCACTGTTTTTATTATACAAATATATTTAATTTTTAAAAAGATTTTATTCATTTATTTGATGGAGACAGAGAGATCAGAAGTAGGCAGGGGTGGGAGGTGGGAAGCAGGCTCCCTGCTGAGCAGAGAACCTGATGCTGGGTTCAATGCTAAGACTCTGAGATCATGACCTGAGCCAAAGGCATAGGCTTAACCCACTGAATCACCCAGGTGTCCCAATATGTTTAATTTTTTGTGCCATAAGTTTTCCTGTGTTACATGTTTTCTGACTCTGGAACTTACTACTTTTAAGACACTGTCCTTTGAATTTTATACATACTTTATATTCATGGTCTGTTTTTAGAAGCATAAAAAGAAAAAATTCTGTACTGAGTGTGATGGTCTAAGGTTATTTATGTGCTTTACCTTTTAACCTTTGAAACTTCCCTTTGTATCACATCCTCTTTACCCAAATCTGTCCTGCTTGAAGAGGATTAGGATTTGTTAAACAAGAAATCAAAGGAAAAGATTCAGCTTCTGACATTTAAAAATAATATTTAGAAGGAAGTCAATAACCTTGAGAACTAGGATATTGTCATGAGGAAAGATTATCAAACTTCTTTATCTCTCTTTTTAGCCTATCAATAACTCAGATTGTGTGGGCTACACCAGGAAGGTCCAAATAAAAAAGCAAGCAGGAAAACCAATATTTTTCTGACCCCAGAGAAATCAGAGGAGGGATGGATTAGAAGCAGAAGTAATGGATATGACTATAAATGGGTGTCCTAACTTTTTTCTTCTAGATGGTGTTCTAGAAAGTGGTGTTTATGTTAAGATGGAACATATCAGGGCACCGCTCATTTGGGATTCTCAGGAGCCTATAATCAATGACCTGGCAACAGACTCATCAAAGTAACCTTGGTGGTGCCATGCTGTCCAGCAGAGGGGGTAGTTGAGTTTTATTTCCCCAGAGGAACCATTGTTTTTCATACTACAGAACTGGGACCAAGTGAAAGGCTTGCTAGAATTCCTGTGGTAGTACAAGGAGCACATAAGAGAAGACCATTCTGACCAAGATCACTGAGAGTTGCACTCAGATCCCTGATTAGTTCATGGACAAATCCCCGGGTAGATGAGGCTCATCAGGGACTGCCACTAGGGCTGTTTCTAGATCTGAGGGTAGAAGAAAAGGTTAATGGACACAGACTTAAACATTAAAAGCCAGGGATACCTGAAGGAAAAACAGATATAGGATTCACCTTACAGCAAGCAGATATCAATTAGTGCACAGTCCAGGACCGGCATAAGGTCCCCCAATACACACAGCCCTCCCTACAACTATATGCTTGTCTTATGCTAAGAACCAAGATGTGGAGAAGTTACCTTAGAAGCTATCTGAAGGATGGTTTAACAGTATAAGCAGTCCAGGTTTTGAACTGGATAGGAGATTTGATTTTTTTTCTTACCAGTGAGTGGTTTCTTATGAAAGAGACCAAAGAAGCTAATGAAAAATGAAGGAACTAGTTATGGTCTTATTTGTATTCAAGTTAAAGTAAGTAAATTTGCAGCCCAACTGAGTTTCTTTCTAAAACCCAAATTACTAGAAAACCATCAGACTGTAGGAAGAAGTTTTGAGAAATTATCAAATATTTTGTGTGTATTTCTGAAGATGAAGTAGAAATCTAGAACTTTCAAATTTTGCTGTAGCTAACTCAAGTGGGAGGAGATGAATGACCATTCCACATTTTTTTTCTTTTATCAACCTCTCCTTATAAAACAAGCACAGAGAAAAGAAAGAAAAGTTTTTATTACTCAACTAATATGAATCCTTACTAATCTTGTTTGTTCTTATAGGAAAGTCTCAAAATCACCATGAGTTATGAGGGAAGAAGATCTGTGTATTCCCATTAATACAGAATGCACATATTTTAAGTGGATTCTCTTTTACATTAATATTTCTCTATAACTTAGGCTTTCCAATAATGAAAATTGATTCAATTTATGGGTAGGAAATATAACCCACAGATGTGTTTCAACACATGGAATCTAAGTTGTATGCAATTGTTTTGCATATATGTGAGAATATTTACTGAATCAAAAACCTGAAGTGAGGGGGGTGCCTGGGTGGCTCAGTTGGTTAAGTGTCTGCCTTCAGCTCAGGTCATGATCTTGGTGTCCTGGGATTGAGCCCTCAGTGGGCTTCCTGCTAAATGGAGAGTCTGCTGCTGCTCACTCTGTTCCTCCCCCTGCTCGTGCTCACTCTCTCTGTTTCTGTCTCTCTCTCAAATAAATAAATACATGAAATCTTTTTTAAAAACTTAGTGATTCTGATATTGTCCTCATTTGTTTTTCTTATTCTTGTCCTTAAGTGCCCCCCCCCCCAAAATCAGTGTATAAGTTTTGGCACTGGACAGAAAAGATAGAATGATGGAAATAAGGAAAAAAGTCTCTGAATATCTGGTCTGTGATCTTTGGATATTTGGTATAACCTCTTACAACTCCATAAAGCAAAATTGGTGCCTGTGAATTTTCTTTTCATTAAATAATATTGAGCAAGGTCTTGTCATTAAGTACTCAGCAGAGAATACAAACAGTATCATTAATTTGTTTTAGAATGTATTTCTGATCGTTCTAGTTGCATCTGCCATCCTTCAGGCCATTCTAAGTGACTCAGAGGTGAGTCAATCATATCTGCCAAGACAAGTTTCACACTGAGACTCAAAACACATAAGGGCAATAATGGGGGGTTTTAACTAACTCTGGTTATTCCAAGATTACAGAGTAGAGTTGGTAGCTTTGCCTTTTATTCAATTTAATGGTAGTAATTTTTATATTCTTTGCCTTATCCCAGGAAGTCTTAAGGAATAGTGTTGTCTTGTAGAACCTAACAGCTTTTTAGGATCTAGGGACATTAGCTGGCCTTATCAAATCTTGGGCAACAACACAACTTCCATGAAGGAGATTTATTGATTGAATGGATGATTCACCAGCTCTCTCATAGAAAATACTCTTTCAATAACTAGGACAGAAAAGTTTCAAAGGTCAATAGCTAACATTTTATGCTGCCAACTGTTCCTCAAATGACTCCTCATTTTGATTTTTGTTAGTTTTCTTTTTTCTAATTTCCCCTTTTACTATTCAAGATATGGTAGGGAAAAAAAAAACATTAAAAATAAAAAAGAACATAAGGAACATAAAAATATAAAGAGGAACCTGTTTGTCTTCTATAAACAAGGTAGAATTGAAATGAATTCAGATATTGTGTTCAATACTTGTCCAATTCAAACACCAGAACCAAATTTTCTAGCTTATTTTGTTTCCATCTTCTGTATTGTATTCATTCCTTAAAGCAATGGATTTTCTTCCCTGGTTGTTGTAAAGGATCAATTCAGTATATAACTTTCATCCCAAGCTTATCTAATTTATTCAGTAAAGTGATGTTAATTCTGAATTACTGCTCTAAGAAGGTAAAATAGTACTCATTTTAAAAGTAATAAAAGGGAAACTATTATGTATTCAGTCATAAATAGATACTTCAATAGTTCATGAAATATGACTTAGAGTAATTGCTGTTAAGTCATTATAATTTTGCATAATATACATGCCAATCACACATATTTGGTCATCCAAATGTTCATTTATTAACTTACTTACAATCATAAAAAATTTGCTAAGCACTGTTTATAATAGTTCCATTACTGTAAAATGCCAAAAAGTAATCAGTTTGAAATTTAGACTAGTTAATTATATCTCCATTACCATTAAAAGACTACTGGTACTACTTTCTTTCCCACAAAATTATAATTATGAATCAACATAACCTTATTACTTTATTAGAAAATGGTAAAAGTATAAACAAATAGGCTTATTAGTTTTTAAAAGACAACTTTATTGTAACATGGTAAAGTTCTTTGGGTTTTGCTTTAAAAAAAATAGGTGAAGACAGAATACTTCTAGTGAGAGAGTAATTTTTGCTTAAGGAAATAGCTTGATAAGCTCCTTATGGGAAGGGAAGAGAAGACGCTGAAAGGCAAAAGACACGTTACTACACAGCAAGCAAAAAGATGGAACATTTCTTCATGAGAAAAAGGTGTTTGGGGAAAGGCAGAGAAGAAGGGAGCAGCAGAATGGTGAAAAGCTGGAACTCTGTAAATTCTCATCTTCTGAAAACTTTATATAAAGTGTTTAATATATATAAATGCATATAAACATAGATTACTTGGTGGGACTTTAGAAAGAGCAGAACTCTGAATATTATTATATTTAATATATTATATTATTACATAATATTGTTGTAATATTATTATTACATGAAACAAATGGTATCATGATCCATAAACTAAGCTAATTCATCTTAGTTCTTAGTAGGATCTACAAACCAAGCCAGATGTGATTCTCATTGATTTCATACACACACACACACACACACACACACACATACGGAGGGAAGGAGGGAGCAGGAAAAGGGAGATTGGGAGGGGCTGGTAGGCAGATATGTTTTTTTTTTTTAAATGACCATTTATATATATAGTGCCTGAGTGGGGGAAAAAATCTGGTCACCTTATTGTCAGCTCAGGAAGTGTTATAAACTAGTAACTAGTAGAACCAAAAATCATATAGTTTAGCCTATTGTTGTATTTTGTTTTTATTATATCAACTAGTGCACAAAAATTTCAGTGTATATCCATTTATTACAGAAGTGCAATAACTCATTTGTAAACAATTTTAGATTATTTACACACTATTCATTTTTGTTGTTAAAAAATTTCAGATATGTTGTTAAAATTCCTAACCCCATGTATGTTTCTCAAACTCCCCAGAGACTTTCTTGCAGATATGTGTAAAGGTAATGCAGAGCCTATTTAATCTTTAAGTAAATCATAATTAGCAGCTTAAATTTTCTGATTTCTATAAAAGGTCATATTATTAATTCTAAACCCAGATAGAAATAATTTTGTTAGGAGTATCTCAAGATGTCATTTATAGCTTATTTATTTTCTCCTGAGACTAAATAAAAGGAAAACATGAAAGTCAAGAATTTAATTGAAATCTGCAGAGTTCTGGCCTTCTTAATTCTTTCATTCCTCTTAAATAAGTATTCCCAAAATGCTGAAAGGCAAATCAAAACAAATAACTTTTCATGATAAAAAGAACTCAAAGTTACCTTTTTTTTTAAGTTTTATAAGTTTTAATTGACTTAAAGCCTTGAAGAACTGTATCTGGCATGAAACCACCCTCCATTCCCTATTTCTCTCAACCTCAACGTCCATTCTTTTTCCTCTCTGTTTCTCTGCAGATACACTAAACTTATAGATGAGTCTGTAATTTGCATGTAAGGCAGCATTGTCTTATTGAAGACAGAACAAGAATACATATTAACTCAATGGAAAAAAAAACACACTTTGTACTTTGTTCATCCTCCAATAAATACTTAATGTCCATTGTGCCAAGTATTGTGCTAGACATTGGAGATAAAGAGGAAAAAAGGAATGCTCATAATGATATGGTGGAAATGCAAGGAGCAAGGAGAACAAAGTATCTCAGATTGTGCAGAGGGAATGAGGGAGCTATAATAATGGATTCTTAGAGAAAGTGACTTTTAAACTGAGAGCTGACTGATCAATACAAGTTAGCTGCATAAAGAGAAGAGAGAAAAATATCCAGATAGGAGAAAAAGCATGTAAAGATCAGAAGTCAAGAGAGAACATGGCCTATTCAGTGAACTTTAAAAAGTCAATATAATTAGAACATAGAACAAAGGAAGGTAGGGAAGTAGCAGCAGAAAGGCTAGAAAAATAGTAAGGAGTCAGATCTGGCAGGTTTGGTTTTCATCCTAAAGGCAATGAAAAGACAGGCAAGGGTCTAAGAAAATCAGTGTAATAAGATGTTTTAAAAAATTACTATGGATTCTTTGTGAAGAATCAATGAGGAATGTAGTACTGGGTATCAATAAAAGCAAGGCTGTTACAGCAATTCAGGTAAGAGTTGAGAGTGGCTGCACCGAGTTCATGGTACTAAAGGTAGAAAGAACTGAAAATATCCAGTGGCTATTTACAAGCTTCCATGGACAGGAAATAGTTTCCGTGAATGAGTATTGGGGGGAAATGTGGAAATGTGGTTGTTGATGGCAGGAAGGATTACTGCCAGAAGTTTGATGTGGATAACTATGGATATTAGTTTAATTCTTGGAGAGTAAATATTGAAATGACAATAAAGTGTGTGTGTGTGTGTGTGTGTGTGTGTGTGTGTGTGTGTTGGGTACAGTTTTGGATATGTTGATTTGCAGGAACAGCAAGATGCTAAGGCAGAAATATTGAAAAGGCCGTTGGACATTCGAGATGTAAGATTTGTAAAGCAGTTGGAGTAGGTCATCACAGGACTTGAGAACAGAAAAAACACAAAAGCAATGCAGAATGGAAACAGAAGAGAAACTGGTATAGAAGGCTGAGGAAAACTTTCATTTAAGGGTTATATATATGAAGTGGTGGAAGAGAAGAATAGTGTGGTTTCATAATGCCACAGTGAGAGTGTGCTTTAAGAAGAGAGGAATTTAAGAATTAGAATTGTCTTTTGGATTTAGTTATAATGGGGTCACTAGCACCTAACAAAATATAACTCTAATGGGAAAATGCTCAACAACAGGGAAATAACAAGAACAAAGTGAATGAGGAATAAAGTAATGTCTTCAACAGTGATTATGTAAATATTTGTAAGAATGGACCCACTTCCTAGAAAGTATCAACAATGCCCAAAACATGAGGAAGTAGAGAAAAATGTAGAGATAAGTGTTTACAGAGACATCAGTTCTGAACAAGTAGCACAGATAGTGCCTTTGAGCACCTAGCTTGCAGTGACATTTATCATTGTTATTGCTTTCATGGTCCTTACACACTCTCAATCGTCTTCCTTCATACTCTAGTTTGAAACTCAGGGAGATTGGGTATGATGATTATGATATTAGAATGGTTGGAATACTTCAAAGTGAATCTTAGAACTACCTCTTATTAGGACAGCCTTCTACTTTGAATGAGATGAGAAGTAATTGTAACTAAAATATATGAGATGGAGACTCATATTTCCAGTAGGCACATAACTTCACATTTTAGGAATTCTTGGGAGACCTCACATAGCAAAGATCAAGTTCAGTAGGCTTGGATGCCAATAAAAATTGTGCACTGCCAATCTAAGATGGGCCAGGGGTGCACTTTAGTTTGCAATCTTGATTCTATGTGCATCATAGAGAATATCTCCAATTAGAATACAGTGTATCTACTCCAGAAAAATGAATAGCAAAGAAGCCACAGCCATTTGGAATAATTAGGTGCGTATCTCCTATGCATATCCATTTTCAAGTGTATAGCAGTTGAATGAGGAGATATTTGTATATGGAGGGTCTACAGATGGAGGGTGTCTTCTAAATATGCAGTAACTTACACAGTAGGAGGTACTTCTACTTTTCTATGTCCACTAGTGCTCCTGCTTTCTCATTTCACATAGACCTCAGCTTAAAACTGAATTGTAACACCTGTCTAGTTTTCCTATATCCACAAGGTAAATTGTACTTAATTTTCTCTGGATAATTTTATTCTTTTGGTTAACAGTTACTCTATATCACATTACACTAAACTACTTTAAATTTTTGGAAGGAAATACAACTAGGAGCACAACAACCAAAGCTCTTGTTCTACATTAAAAAAAAAAGATTTTATATATTTATTTGAGAGAGACTGAAAGAAAGAGAGAGCACATGAGCAAAGAGAGAGAGGGAGAGCAGGAGCAGTGGGGAGGGGCAGAGGGAAAGGGAGAAGCAGATTCCCCACTGAACAAGGAGGCCGATATGGGTCTTGATACCAGGACCCTGGGATCATGACCTGAGCTGAAGACAGATGTTTAAACAACTGAGCACCTGGGTGCCCCTCTTGCTCTAATTTTTAAAGCATATAAAGAGTATTACTTTTCGGAAAAGTAGAATAGTTACAACTAAATTTAAATCTGTTTCTCCTAGTGATGTGAATTGTTCATTTTAACTTCAGTTGTGGTTATAAATAAGGTTTTCTCAAAGCTACCTTTTTGAGCTGTTACTTTTTTTAAGTTGTTCCATGTCTTTCATGGCTTCCTCCAGGGTCCTGCAACACAAAGTTAGATACTGCCCTATCTAAGCATTTGGGAGAGGATTTTGTAGCAGAGCTATATTTAGCACATGTTCTCAGCACCATGGACAGCACACTCCAGACTACTAGGACAACTCAAACTTCTGCAGAGGAATCATCATATCTGGAAGAAGCATGGAGTGGCATAGGTAGCCCCCCCAGGACCTGGTCTTTCATCTAGGAGTATGACATTCTTTAGAAAATGTGAAAAAAGAACAAGTCTTGTTTTACCTATAGCACTATGTTATTAATAGCATCTCAACGTCTTGTCCGTCTTAACTTTTATATGACAATACACATCAAAAGCTGAGGACACAAAGACAAGCCAGATTTAGAGGATGAGATCTGTTCTAGGCCATTCTCACTATGCCTGTTCATTTGAACCTCTCTGTACTCCAGATAGATTCAGTGACAAGGGGTTTGATAGATGACTGCAGAAGAAGAAACCAGCCATATAAATATGAAAGGATTATATTAACTCTTTAAAGAATATTGAAGCAGTGTGATATGAGGGAAGAGACACTAGACTCAGAGTTAAGATTCCTAGGAACCAAGAGATCAGATATTTACGTAACCTTTAAAGAGTCATTTAGTCTCCTAGATTTGATTCTTCATGAGAACAATAAAGAACTAGACTAAATGATAATGATATTATCACATCATTTTCAAAAGGAATTTTATACATATATCATGATTCCATATCCACATAATTTTTAATATATTGTTTGCAATATGTTTGTCAGATTTTATTCTCCCTTGAGTGAGAAATTGTAGAGAAGGAAAAAATTCTCTATTATTATTAGGACAAAAAACTTAGATGACAAGCAATTATACAACCAGAGTGAGTAATTACACTCAAAATTAGAAGCTTTCACTCTGCATATTTTTGGCCATTATACTGAATAACAATCTGTCATCTATCTGCATCTGTCCCATCATTTAGACATAGTGGCATTCTTAGAATTTATCATATATTCCAGGAAACAAATTTCATTGAAAAAATTAAGAAATAATCTTTGTTCCTCATCAGGCAGACAAGAAAATACCAGACTGTCTGTAGTGTCTGGTGTGCTCATGAAGGAGAATGTGAACATTCATTTAGTATCATTCCTCACCAGAAGACTCCTGGTTCAAACTTGTTCTTGGGGTGGGGGTGGAGGGGTGGGGGAGAAGAGGGAAAGATTTGGGGTAGTAGAAGATGTATGTTTTAGGGATGAGATTTTATAAACAAAATTTGGAGCAAAGAGACACTAAAAGAATAGAAAGGGGTTTTGATCCAGCAAGAGCATTTATGACTGGAATTTGGTGACAGCAAAGCAAGGTGTCCAGATTTTATGCCTAAATTCTTATGCATTTATACTTTTACTCTCAAGTTTAGTAGCAAATGAAACACACGTGTAAGTCTTCAAACCCGGAATTACTGAATCAGAGGCTATAGTCCTAATGCCCTAGTGAAATTCCTTCAAAAAATTGAACCTGGTATAAAAGAATATGGAGAAATCAGAGTTCACGGTGCTGCTAGCAGCTAACTTCAACTAGGAATCTGAGAAATGTTAGGCAGGAATTGACAGGATACAAAAACAAGCACTTTTGAGACTTTTAAAGAGATGGTTCTCTTATAGGAAACAAGTAAAAAATCCAGTTTTGTGATAAATATATTCAAATGAGAAAAGAGCAAAGTTATTCAAGCAAACTGAATCAAGGTATTAAAAAGCTCAGGAGGCTCATTGAGAGGTACAGTGTAACTCAGTTCTTTGGAGGACAGTTAAAGAGTCTGTTGGGAGATACTGAAAGATGGAAGAGGATGGTAAAATTAGGTAAGGGCACTTTGTAAAGAGATGTTTACCACATCTTCAGTTGTGTGGATTTAATTTGATGGTGATAAGAAGAAAGATCAATATTTTATCAATGGTAATCAAATTTGTGGGTTTTTTATAAAGAAATTTATTAAATTTGACTTTACAGGTGTCCTTTGGGACTTCAGGCTCTGCAAGCAATGTAAAAATAATGGTTTTCAAATTTGTTTTATCTTTCTTTACACCTTTCTTTCATTTTTTTTTATTATTTCTTTGCAGCGTAACAGAATTCATTGTTTTTGCACCACACCCAGTGCTCCATGCAATACGTGCCCTCCTTAATACACACCACCTGGCTCCCCCAACCTCTCACCACACCCCACCCCTTCAAAACCCTCAGGTTGTTTTTCAGAGTCCATAGTCTCTCATGGTTCATCTCCCCCTCCAATTTCCCTCAACTCCCTTCTCCTCCATCTCCCCATGTCCTCTGTGTTATTTGTTATGCTCCACAAATAAGTGAAACCATATGATAATTGACTCTCTCTGCTTGACTTATTTCACTCAGCATAATCTTTTCCAGTCTCGTCCATGTTGATACAAAAGTTGGGTATTCATCCTTTCTGATGGAGGCATAATACTCCATAGTGTATATGGACCACATCTTCCTTATCCATTCGTCCGTTGAAAGGCATCTTGGTTCTTTCCACAGTTTGGCGACTGTAGCCATTGCTGCTATAAACATTGGGGTACAGATGGCCCTTCTTTTCACTACATCTGTATCTTTGGGGTAAATACCCAGTAGTGCAATTGCAGGGTCATAGGGAAGCTCTATTTTTAATTTCTTTTTTTTTTAATTTCTTTTCAGTGTAACAGTATTCATTGCATGGAGCACTGGGTGTGGTGCAAAAACAATGAATACTGTTACGCTGAAATTTGTGTTTTTGAAAGCTAACTGGTACCAGTGTGGATGCTGAGCTGGGGTGGAGAAGAGCCAGAAGAGAGGAGTCAGGGAACTACTGCAACAATCTAGCTAAGAGATGGAAAAACAAAGGCATTAAATCAGTAGTGATGGTAAAGTAGAGGAGTGGATAAACTGGACAGATATTTGAAAGGTAAAATTAATCAGACTTAGTGACAGATTGCCCATAAGGGTAATAAAATTGCTACAGAAGGCTCTAAACACAAGAGCTTGAAGAGCTAGGTAAATGATAATTTTATTAATGGGAGTAAGGAATGCAAAAACTAAATTATTATAATTTTTAGACAGGTTGGGTCAGCCTATAGGATGTCCAGGTGGAAACACTCTTCTAGTAAGTTTGGAGCCCAGGAGAGACTGGGGGCTATAAAATGTGAAGTTTATCATAGATGATTGATAGCAATCTCTTACTATAAATATTCTATCATTGTACACCCATGTCTTCTTCCTTCTAATCTCTTGACTACCCAAAATTAACCAAAACCATCTGAGATCAGGTTATTTTTTTTTAACTGCAAAATAGTGCTGGAAAAGGGCCTCAGGATAGTTAATCTGTCAAAGTACCGGCCCAAACATAAACAGACACATTGCATATTAGAAGAGGAAAAAAATATATAAACTCAAAAATTCAAGCTTAATGACCAAAATTCATTACCATTATTTCAGATCCCATTAATACCTATGGCAAATACTTTGAATTTTTCCAAAAATCGTTATTTAAACAGTTTTCTACAAAAAGCATCCAATTTAAATTATCTTAGGCATCTTTTATTCACACAGTTCACACAACTTAAGGACCATCATGTATCCTCTCACACCTTAATTTAAAAAGCAAATATACTATCTTCTGTTTACAGAGATGAGCTTAGCATGATAATTCAGTGGTCTATTCAGTGGCTAAAGATAGTGGTTTTTTTCTGTGTTGTTCACCAAAAACACATGTTCAAGATGCCCTTCTGTGTAACTATATCTGTGATATTAAGTAATGATTTTAAATGAGCAAATTTCTAGGCAGTCTTGTCAAATCATAAATATGTTATATAAATTAATAAATAAACTAAACAAGACTAAGAGTGCTCATATGTGCCTTAAGTCATTTCTTAAAACATAAAGAATTAAACATAAAGGTCTGTTGACATAGATAATGGAGTTAAAAAAGTAAAATTTATATTTTTATTGAAGTACAATTAACAGACAGTATTATATGAGTTTCAGGTGTACCATACAGTGATCCATCAATTCTGTACATTACTTAGTGCTCATCATGGCAAGTGTATTCTTAATCCTCTTATCTCTTTCACCCATCCTACCCTTAAAAAGTAAAATTTATATCACATTTAATCATCTTTTTGGTCTAAATAAGAATTCTCAGAAGAAACTATAGAAGTCCTTTGGTGGAATAGACTTAGGTTTTCCTAAATAATGACTATTCCTGGTTTTTACTTGATACTTTTTTCCTCACCTGTTTCCCTTCAGATGTTCATCAGCAAAGTCAACAAAAACATATTCTAAATTTATCTTATTCTTTTTCATAATCTCCAAATGCACCCTAGTCCAAATAAAGGTCATCTTTTATGTGAGGCATCAAATTCTCTTTCCTTCTACTCTTGCCCACACCTTAAATAGATTTTCCCTTCAAAATTATCTTTTTTTTTTAAAAAAAATTCAGGAAGTTAGCTACTACTCCTAGTTTATTTATTTATTTTGTTTTTAATGTTAATTCAATTAATGTATTATTGTTTTCAGAGGTAAAAGTCAGTGATTCATCAGTTGCCTTTAACACCCAGTGCTCATTATATCACATGCCCTTCTTAATGCCCATCATCCAGTATTATAACAGAATGCACTGTTTACCTTTTTTTAAAAAAGATTTTATTTATTTAACAGAGAGAGATCACATGTAGGCAGAGAGACAGGCAGAGAGAGAGGGAGAAGCAGGCTCCCTGTTGAGCAGAGAGCCCAATGTGGGACTCAATCCCAGACCCTGAGACTCAATCCCAGGGCCCTGAGATCATGACCTCAGACAAAGGCAGAGGCTTAACCAGCTGAGCCACACAGGCACCCCTGCTGTTTACCTTTTTAAAATCCTCCAAAGTTCCCCATTCCACTTAAAAGCTAAATACCTTAAACTGTTTAAGTCCTTCACAATCCTGTGCCTGCATCCAATCAAATTTCACCCTCTTCCCCTCTAGACTTTGCACTTCAGCCATTCTGGGCTGATTCTGATTCCTGAAACATGCCACATCTATTCCATCTCCTGGTCCTGGCATCAGCTTCTTTCTGCTTTGAACATTGTTCCCCTCATGTTTGCTTAGCTGGCTTCTTGTGTTCTAGATCTCTCAGCTTAAACAGAGAACTTTCTTTATCACCCAGCCTAAAGTAACTACTTATTATTATTTTTTTTATTCAGTGATGTTTTATTCTCATCACAACAGTTGTATGTAATCACTTGCAGAGAGGTCTCTTGCTTTTCTGTCAATTTGTTTATTGTCCACTTTCTTCTATGTAATATTAAAGCTCAGGACTGTTCTGTCAATGGGAGAGATGATCCAAGTGGTGGAGGGCACAGTTATTGGCATCAATAGCCAAACTTTGAAGGTGTGGTTATAGCTGTTCATATCTCTTGAAAATTATTAAAACATATTTTGCCCCATATATAAAATAGGGGTTACATTAGTATTTACATCATAAAGCTCTTATGAATATTAAATGAGTTAAACAAGGACTAGTGAATTTTAAGGATCTGAGAAATATCATCTCCTATTCATCCCTGGACCTCAACACTCAGAACAGAACTTGGTACAAGTGGAAATCTAATAAATATTGAAAAAAAATGAACATACCCTACTCTTTATTTATACTGAAGTGATTTTTTTTTTCTTTCAGAAAAGATTCATTATTTTCTTTATCTCTGTCCTAAGGTTTAGGTATATAGCCAAATGGGAATTTATTTTTTAATTTGTAATCTAACATCATAGATGTTAATATTAGGTTATGGTGAAGCCTCAGTGGTCTTATTAAGTTGATATAAATGTCAGTATTCCCTGACATTAAGCAGTCCATAGAAACGTAAAGCAAAAGAGAAATGAAAAATAACAATAATTTACTAGTTGTTTGTTAATTTAGCTTCTGTCTTTGTGTAACCCCACAACTGCAATACAAGGCAGTTTTGATTGTAAACTGGGAAGAATATAAATTATGGCTAATTAAAAGTGCCAGGGAGACCTGAAATATGACAGAATGCAATTACCCAAATTGGGCATGGTCCAGCCCAGTACTGGTGTCTGCTGTTAGAAATAATGTGGAGTTTTGGGTGCCTGGGTGGCTCAGTGGGTTGAGCCTCTGCCTTCAGCTCAGGTCATGATCTCCCAGGGTCCTGGGATCAAGTCCCGAGTCGGGCTCTCTGCGTGGCAGGGGAGCCTGCTTCCTCCTCTTTCTCTGCCTGCCTCTCTGTCTACTTGTGATCTCTCTCTGTCAAATAAATAAATAAAATGTTTTCAAAAAAGAAAGAATGTGGAGTTTTACGTGACTAAAACAACTTGGTACAATGTAGCTGTTAGACTTAGCTAGTGCCTCAGTTTCCCACTCTGTGCTCCCAGGACTATGTATCCCTAGGACAAGAGTTTGTGGAAACTTCTCACAAATGACCACATATTGGCATAGATCTAACTTTGTAGTGCCTAAAGCCCAAGAGCACTCCTGGTTTCCTGGTCTGGGATATCTGCTGTCCTTTTGGAGTAATTTATCTCAGAAACCACAGGCTGTTAATTTGGTTTTAAGTTGGAAACTGCTGTTTTCTTAGTCATGGGGATTGAATAAAACACAATTTGGTCCTTCCTTTAGCCAAGAAGATGGAATTTAATATAACATTTTTCTTTTACATATCTTTTATGTGTCTTGGGCTTTAATTTCATGCGTATAAAGAATACTTGCAAGATTTTCTTAATACTTTTTATTAGGTTTACTTTCACTCTGAGCTGTGAGTATATGAGTTCATTAATATATTTCAAAGGTGGAAGAAAAGTAGGTTTCATTCTAATACCTACCTGCCTTATATAGTTTTCATTATTCCCACTTATTACAGTGTAATGGAAATTAAATTTATTCTGTGCAATCCTTCAACTTGTCCCTGACCAAGCCGGGATTCCTGCAGACCCAGGTGATCACAAAACCACTATTCTTTCCACAATACCCCACTGGTTTCCAAGGACAACTAGATGAAAAATTATAAAGAATCTTGGGAAAATATATCTGACCTTATCCAAGACCTTAAAAATTTACCACCTGGAAAATGTTATGCAAATGTACATAAGTACTAAGAACACTGCCACCTCCTACTTCTACCCTTTCCTAGAGCCCAACCTATGATTATTGCTGGGATTCATACATACCTGGCAGTGTCTGTACATTGGTAAGTGAGCCTAAAGGAAGTCCACGGACATAAGGGGCTGAATGGCTGGAGGAGGAGTTATTGTTTTAGGGAAAGAACCACACATGACTAACTAGTCTCTAGGAGACAGAGCTCCTCCCTGCTATAAATGTACTTCCTCTCCCACTAGAACACATTCCACATTGAGTGGTATTTGCCAATCATTACAAGATGTGTTTGCTAAAAGGCTGTTTCACTCATTTGTATCAAAAGTATGTTGCCTAAGATTCAAAGCAGGACCTTAAAAACTGTTGGTAGTGTGATAGATAGCTCTGGGGCCAGCTCTGGGTCCCAGTTTCTGCTTTACCACTTACAGTCTGTATGACCTTAGATAAATTAATCTTTACAGTCTCAGGTATCTCTTCTGTAAAATGGATATACTACCTGCTTTCTACCCCCTCAGTATAAGGATGAAATGCATCAATATATGTGAAATGCATAGAACAGCTCAACTACATGGCTAATTGAGCTGAAGTAGTCCCATCATGGTCACAAACTTTTGTTCTTTAGCCTTGCTGGGTCCTGGAGATGAGTTTGGTTTGGCTTCCACAGCATAGAGAAGAGCAAAAACTGAGTTAGAATACATTCAGAAAGGATATACACCCTTCACTTTTACATAGCCCCTTACTGCTACTGGTTTCTTTACATTCAGCTCTGTACATTTTTGTCTTATCTGTCACACCTCCATTAACTTGTTTTAAAACAGTAATAAAATTGTTACAGAGGAAAAGGACAAAGATTTGAATCCATTACAACAATTTTATTCAACACTTCTTAAATGCAATTGTTCAAACAGCTGTGAATCCATGTCAATGTGTATCATTTAAGCTACACTTTTATATACATAAATATATTTTTAAAGCCAATCCTTAAAATAGTCTTTGTTAAATAGCTATTATCTTCTAATTACATAAATATGCATACAAAAGTCAGGTTGCACATCCAATATGAACAATGGTTATAGCTTGCTGTAAATACATTTTCAGCTTTTTATTTAAAAATGGTAGTAGAGGGGTGCCTGCGCTACTCAGTCGGTTGAAAGTTGGACTCTTGAGATGCCTGGGTGGCTCGATGGGTTAAGGCACTGCCTTCAGCTCGGGTCCTGATCCCAGGGTCTTGGGATAGAGTCCTGCATGGGGCTTCTTGCTCAGTGGGGTGCCTGCTTCTCTCTCTGCCTCTGCCTGCTTGTGCTCTCTCTCTCTTTCTGTGATAAATAAATAAAATCTTAAAAAAAAAAAAAAAAAAGAAAGTTGGACTGTTGGTTTTGGCTCAGGTCATGATCTCGTGGGTCCAGGGATTGAGCTCTGTGTGGAGCTCTGTGCACAGCAGGGGATCTACTTGAAGATTCTTTCCGCCTACCCCTCTCCCCACTCATGTCCTCCCATCATAAATAAAATGAATCTTTAAACAAAAGGTAGCAGAAGCATTTGAAAATGTAAGAATATCTTTTCATGTGAATAGATAATTATTTTTATTATCAATACTAGACTAAATCATAGTCTATCACATGCTGTCTCATAATTTAACTAGACTCTTATTAATGGGCATTTTCATTTATTCCAATTTTCATCATTTAAAACAATAGTTAAATATTCATTTGTTCTCTTGCATTTTCTTAATTTTTACTATGTAGATTTAAGTCTACAGTCCTAGAATTTATTTTGAGGACTATAAAGACATATTTTGTTCAGGTTTCAACTTGATTGTACTGTCTACATAAAAATGAGTTCCAACTTTTGTGTATTCTAGAAGAATATAGGATTAACTTTGTGTGGGTTTTTGGCAATTCCTTTTTTCATTTCTTCTATCACTATTGGTCTTTTTGGGGTTCTCCACATCTGTTTGAATATGTCTTCATAATTTATATTTTCCTCAAAAACTATTTCTTAGAAAAAATTAAATATTTACTAAATATCAAATATGTTTTTCTCTTAATTTATCTTCTTTTCATATTTAATGCATTGTGCTTTTGATTTCTCTATGTTCCCAGAGGTTCGTCCATATCATCTTTTAAAAAATTATCTCTTGGATTTATTTATGAATTATAATATTTTTTTCTACCTTATTCCTGATGTTATCTTACTAAATCTTAATTTCTTAATGGTTTAGCTTAGGTTACTTCTCTTTCATAAAGAAAATGCTTAAAATCTTTTCATTATTTATCACTTAATAATAAAATAATGAAAGATAAAATATTTCAAACTTATTCTCTCTGGAATTATTTCTTTTCCTCTCTCTGTTCTGTGCTTTGTCTTGTTTATTCAGAGTTTAATAAACTTTTACTACCAGTCCTTGTTTCTAATCCTTGTTCCTACCTCTAAGGACATGGTTTGGAATTTTTAATCCAGATATTATTACATTATTTTACTATTGAAGAGCTTCTCTTCTGAAAATTTTAACTTTAAAATTATGTTTTGTAACAAGATTTAAAACAAATTCTCTCCCTCACTCTCTTTTTGTTGCTGTTTTTGTCCTCACAGGTTTTGGGAGTTTTTACCAGGCTTTCTAAGCTGTGACATACAACTTCTTTCACATGGGAAACAATGTGACATAGGGAAAGAGGCAGGGAGAAATGAGAACCCTGATAGGATTCTGTTCCTAGATTCCTGTTTCTGAGTAGCACTGTGTCCTTGCCCTTTCTGCAGTTGGATTTATCAACAGAATTTTGAGAACTGATAAATGTCATTATTCTTAATTTATGTAGTGTTTTTGACAGTTGCAATAAAGAAACTCGAGAAATGCCATTAATATATTTTCTGACTATGTACCCATCTTAGCCTGCCTTTCTGTGGCCTCACTTACAAACAACAACTTAACCATGTATAATATCGTCACCAACTAATTTCTTCAAAATTCCATGGATTGTGCTTGTCTTGCACATAGTTTTGTAAGAAAGAAGTTTATATCAATTCTGTTTATATTTGTTTCAGAAAGCTATATGTTTTTCTACATGGATGTTTATAATTTTTTTTTCTGTCATCAGTGCATTTAAAAAAGATTTCCTCAGGGATTGATCAGGATTTCCACTAATTTAATCTAGAAAAGAATGAATCCTTTAAACTTATATCCATGTCCAGTTCTTTCTTGAAGAAATGTCTTATTATACCCTTGTCTATGATTCCTAGAGTCACTCTGGATCCTCTTTTCAAAGTAAAGTTTATTTTTGTTTGACTTTACTATGGTTAAAAAAAAAAAAGATCCCTAACCTCAGTAATTTACACAAGTATTTATATATTGCTTATGATAAGTCACTTATTTACTTTTTGTCACTTATGTTACTTTTCACATATTTTTTTATCCTGTGATCTAGGTTGATAAAGCAGCTCCTTTTTGCTGCTTCTGCCGAAGGAATAGTAAGGGAGATGGTAGAAACATGGACTGTTTTCAAGGAATTCTTAGACGTGACATACTATTATTTCCACCATGTATTCTTGGCCCAAGCAAGCCATGACCAGATTTAAAAATAGAGAAGCATACTCCACCTTCAGGGAGGCATCGCAAGCCATGTTGAATTAGGTAAAAATATATCATCCTCTTACAGGGCAGGGAGCACCTAGTAGTAAACAATAATAAAATCAATTACAATATCTACCCCATTGCTGTCTATCCTCCGATTTTATGTTTTTTAAATCACATTTATTATTTTGCTCTTTTCTCTACATACACGAAAACTGATAAACTGTATCCTTTAGTTTACTGATCCAGAATTCCATGGCACTAATTTTATTTAACATCACTAACAGGTGTCTGGCTGTTTCTAATTTCCTTGTAAACTGTCTTGTCATTTATTTCCATTACTATCTTATACATCTTATTTTATTCTTTTTTTTTAATAGAAGGCATATACTCTTAAAATCTGCTCTAGATAAAGATAGTCGCGCAATTTTTTGCTCTTTATTTTGTATTTACTTGTTGTTAAACAGGGCGAGATTTGTCCATACTTTTTAATTGCCAACACACAGAATAATTAAGTATTCTTTCTTCTTCTAGTTTTATTGTCTGGGTTGGTTGCCGAACCCTCTGTAAATCAGTGGGAGAGGAGGTTGATAAAAACATTTTAATCCTATATTTCTGTTCTGTATTTACCTGTTTTATAGTTATTTTTGTTTCTTATCCTCTCTTATGGTCATCTGCTCTTTGGCTCCTAAGATTCAGGATTCTCATGAATTACCTTCTCATCCTCAACCTTTAGAATACTGCTTTTGGGGAATGATAGCTATCAGGTTGCTCTTTGCCTTCAAAAGTTCTCATTCATTGTTGTTGATCATTTTATCTGTGAATACGAAGTATCTCTTGGTTTAAGAAGGTAGTATGGAAGGAGTAGAAGAAAAGAGGACAGAACAGTGAAATCTATAGGTCAAGGAAAGCAGTATTTCTTTTCACAGAGTATTTTCTTATGAGTAGGAGGAAGCTGCAGAACTTTTACATACTGTTGCACCCTGTATAAAGATGACCAGTGCTGAGCATTGGCAGGAGCTGAAATGCATCCCTTTCCATCAACTAAGCCATATGCTCTTCATCAGCCTGGAGAAAGAGTGCCTTTTAGCTATTTGCACAACAGTGTTGCATGTGCTAACAGCAGCCCACTTTTTACTACTTTATATAAATAGGGTCCTGAGTATATAGTCTTTTGTGTCTGGTTTCTTTTAACATTATTTTTGTAATCTTCATTCATATTGTTGTATGTGGTTGTAATTTATTCATTGTCAGTGGTATATGGTGTTTATACAATTTAATTTATCTATTCTATTAAAGTTCATTTGAAAAGTTTTCAGTTTGGAGCATATAAGTATTTTTGCTATGACAATTAGCATAGATGTTTTGGGGGAATATATTTCCTTATTTCTGTTAAGTATGTTCTTAGAGGTATAATTGCTAGATCATAGTGTGTGTGTATATGTTATATATATAGTAGTGGTTTTATATATATATAGTCACAGTGTATATATTAGTTTTAGCAGAATGAGAATATAGCTCTCCTAAATGTTTTACTGGTTGATACTACAATCATTTGTGTGTTGAGGTTCTGGTTATTTTACATTTTTGTCATTACCTAGCCCTCTGATGGGTATTTTATTTATTTAGGGTTTCATTATCAAGTCCCTAATAATTAACAAAGTTGAGCATCTTTTAGCATATGTATTAACTTTTGGATACGCTCTTTTATTAACTGTTAATGTATTTTACAAATTTTCCTATTTTTTAAAGATTTCTTTATTTATTTGAGACAGAGAGAGAGTGCATGTAAGCAGGGGGCAGGGGCAGAAGGAGAGGGAGAAGCAGAGAGCCTGACTCAGGGCTCTATCCAAGGACCCTGGAATCATGACCTGAGCCTAAGGCAGATGCTTAACCTACTAAGCCACCCAGGTGCCCCAATTTTTCTGTTGAATTGTCTTTTTTCTTACTGATAAGAGTTCCTTATACAATCTTTTGCTGAATATATGTTTTGTGAAAATGTTTTCTTATTTGCAGATTGTTTTACCTTTCTCCTAAAGGTGTTTTTTGATAATAGAAATTCTTAATTTTAATGTAATACTATTTATTTCTTCTTTTGCAAATACTACCTTGGGGTCTCATTTAAGAAATCGTTGCACAGTCCTGGTTAACAAATATTTCTTTTAAAAACTTTATTATTTTGCCTTTAACTTTTAGATATACATTATTGAACTGATTATTTTTCTGTGATAACTGGTCCAGAGACATTTTTCTTATAGATACCCAACTGATCCCAGCTCCTCTTTGAAAAGTTCATCTTTTATCCACTGTAATATAATATCATCTTTTTCATAAATTCTAGGCAAATTTTGGAGTTGAAAACATTTTTTAAAATGATATGATGTGTAATAAGTGCCCACCATGAACGTCCATTTTTGAAATAGCTTTTTCTTTTTCCTGGATTTAAACTATTTTTAAAATGTTTTATTAACTTCTTACTTCTTTATTCAACTCAGTGAGAAGCAGTGATGATATTTCCTTGGTTAATCTGCTTTTTATTAAGCTTTCTTGCCATGTGCAAATGAAAACATTTAAAAATAAATGAAATATCTGCTCAGAGGTATCTCTACTTACTATAGTGACCTCTTACACATGCAGAGAAATTTCAATCTCCAAGTAACCTTAGAAATATATTTGTTTTAATATAAGAAAATTTTAGTCCCAGAAAAATGAAGTGACTTTCACAGTTCAGGTTAGAAAAAGAGCCTAGATTTTAAATCCAGAAATCCCAAGTCTTGTTTTCTTAGACTCATATTTTTTAAAAACAGTTAAAGAAAAATCTCACTTATGTATCATTATTTTTTATCATTATTTTTTAAATCATTATCGTTTTTGAAAACCTGGCAATTCCACAAACATGTAATTTCACTAGCTTCTTTGCTCTGCATATGATTGGAGATCATTGGGTCTCTGGATTTTGAGATTGAGACAATGGAAGCCATCTACCAGTCTCCTGGTAATGGGACTCCCCATTATGGTCTGAACATTTGTGTTCCCCCAAAATTCATATGTTGAAATCCTAGCCCCCAGACATGTTGGTATTCGGGGGTGGGAACTTTGAGGTTCTTAAGTCTTGGGGGAAGCCCTCTTGAATGCAATTAAAGGGGAGAGGTGGAGATGGGAAAATAGATGGTATGGATTAAGGAGTGCACTTGCTTTGGTGAGCACCAGGTGTTGAATGGAAGTGTTGAATCACATTGTACACCTGAAACTATTATTATGCTGTATGTTAGCTAACCAGAATTTAAATAAGAACTAAAAAAAAAAAAAAAGAGCTCCTTAGCACCTTTTGCTATATAAAGACACAGAGAAGGCAGAGGCTGTGAACCAGAAAGAGAAGCTTTATCAAAATACGACCATGCTGATGCCTTGATCTCAAACTTCCATCCTCCAAAACTGTAAGAAATAAGTTTCTGTTGTTTATAAGTGACCCAGTCTGTAGTATCTTGTTACAGCAGCCTGAACAGCCTAAGACAACATTTAACCTCCTGGTGACAAATCAAGGAAGCAACAGAAAATGGTAAAAGAGGCTCTGCCTGTGTAAATTCTTGCTAATACCCAGACCGATGACTCTAAGCTACCATTCACAGTATAGATTTTGGAATATTATAAAACAATTTGTGAGGAAAACAAAATTTCTCTTAATGTATCTGCATACTTAATTTCTCTTAATATATCTATATACTTATATATGTGTGGAAGTGTATTTCTAGTTTCTGTTCATTGTATAATCTTTCATGTATTTTTCTTGATCTTTTTACTTGGACTTTATATAAATTGGAAAAAAAATACAGGGATGCCTGGGTGGCTCAGTCATTTAAGCATCTGCCTTCTGCTCAGATCATGATCCTAGGGTCCTGGGATCAGGCCCCATGACAGGTTCCCTGTTTGGTGGGAAGTCTGTTTCTCCTCACTTTGCCCATCTCTCATGCTTGCACTCCTACTCTCTCTCATTCAAATAAATCAATAAAATCTTTTAAAAAATACAAATTAAGTCTGATTGTCATTCCATATTTTTTTCCATCCAGAGGTCAATATCTATTGTAGTCACATATTTCCTCTTCTTGAAAATGGAGACATTTGTTCCTCTCCTGTTCCTGCATTTTTCCCTTCCCACATAATTAAAATATTTCTAGCAATGAGTCTAAGATCATATTTGTACATTTCTACAGCTCCCTTGAATATAAATCTTAACAGTTTTGAGACTTGGGTTAATTTAAAATAGCTAGAGAGTGCCTCAGACCATTTACATAATACCTCAAGCAACAATACATATATTTTTTGTATTGTTCTTTTTTAGCTCAGAGGTCATTTTCTCTGCTAGAAAAGATGGAATTCAAAGGTGTTTGGAAATTCTTTCTTTCATTTGTAGTAATAAATTTTCACTAAGCAGTGTGTCTATTCTTCTCATCTTTCTACAAGAAAAACTTTAGAACAGTATGGATTTTCTTCTTTTGAAATAGGGTGCCTTAATGGATTCAAGAAGACATGGATGTGAATCCTAATTTTGTTTCCTTTGGGCAAGTTTCTTAACTTTTAGAAGCTTTTTTCATCTGTAATTCTGAAAAAAGTATAATCAAGGTTTATGATAAGGACTTAAAGAACATACAATGTAAATATAAAATATTTAGCACAGTGGTTGACATATACTTTACATAACAAATTGTTAATTTTATTAAGTCACAAGATCAATTTATGCTGTATTTTCAGGTGGCCATCATCACAGAGTGATTAAGAGTGATAGTATATGAGTTGTGTCTCTGGGAAGCAGACTGTGAGCGGGAGTTAGGGGTGCAGGAGTTTAATTTGGGGGAGGCAGGGCAGGAAAAGGCTTTACTGTAATCCAGATATGTCTTCTGTGAAAAGAAAAGCAAGAGTCTTAGACTAATGTAGAGATCTGTCACTTTCTCACCTGGCCAATGGAGTTTTGGAACAAATTACCCATTAGAGGAGACTTGAAATAGGCAGAAATACCAGACTCTAAAATCTCTGCTACCCTAACCACTGTCTGGGGGAAAGCCCATGAGGAGTATAACCTTGTATCAAAAATTTAGACATTATAGTTAGACACTGTCAGCCAACAGCAAACTTTCTTGAAGGGAAATCTAAGCAATGCCTCTCATGCTGCCCCATATCGATGTGGAACGGGGCTACCTGTGTTCATTCCCCTCCTCCCCTTACTAACTGGGGGGCTATAAGGTACTTCACTCCTCTTCCCTTGGTTTCTTCATCTGTAACATAAAGAAAGTAATGGTAGCTACTATAACGTTATTTTGAAAATTAAGTGACATATATAGAATACTCTGGACAGCATCTGCAACAGAAACTTTATAAATATTTGCTTTCGGCATATTCTTACATATTTTTCTACTTTCTTTGATTTATTTTCACCTATAATACTCCCTTCTTCCATCTTATGTACCTATTGTTTAAAAAAAAATACAGGTTTTTCTGTGAACTTAAAATTCTTAAAAAAAAAAAAAAAAAAAAAAACCTTTAAAAAAAACTCTTCAAAGAGTATCCTGAGTAAATACTTGTTGATTATAAGCTTTTCCTTCCTCTGATTTCTCACTGTTCATTGTTGTCCAGGCAATTGTACTTATTAATATTTCATTTAATAATCCCTATTGGTATAGGTAAGAAGAAAGTCTACATGGGTTTTTCATGTCAAAAACTTGCAAATTCAATGTCCTGGTTCCACAGTATGAACAAAATAAGCTTCTCTGAGAGAAAATCATAAGCATTATGTACCATATCCTTCCCAGATAAAACAGAGCTATTTTATGTCCATCAAAGTTGAAATAAGGTTTAGTTTAGTGGACCAGAAAAATATTACCTGTTTTGAAATAAATACAATGGGACAATTCCAGAGAAATCCAATTTTGCTCAGCATTGCATACAAGGATTAGAAAGTTTCAGAAGATTTGGATGTTCTGAATGCTTTTTGTTGTTTGAGGTTCTCTCCTAAGATTAACTGAGCATATTATGTAAAGATAAACTAGATTTATCCTTGTACTCTTTCAATCTCTTCAAAAATGAAAAATTTAATAATGAGTTATCATGTTCTATTCCATTCCAAGAATCTAAGTTTTTTAAGTTGTAGCATATTTTACTTCTTAAAATGTTTGGAATGTCTAAATTAGTTGTTGAGATTTAAAACTATTTTAAAGTCATTTTTTTACATAGTTGACACTAATTATACACCAATGTGAGCCCTGATTTGAAAAGGGAGCCCCATAAAAAGCGTTCAATGGGTTCCCCTTTAAATTGTCTTGTTTGTAACAACATATAAAATGTCAACAAACGTTGAAGTTTTTAGGAGCATCATTCTCTTAAAAAGATACTCCTTGGGGCACCTGGGTGGCTCAGTGGGTTAAAGCCTCTGCCTTTGGCTCAGGTCATGATCCTGGGGCCTTGGGATCGAGCCCCGCATCGAGCTCTCTGCTCAGCAGGGAGCCTGCTTCCTCCTCTCTGTCTGCCTCTCTGCCTACTTGTGATCTCTGTCTGTCAAATAAATAAATAAAATCTTAAAAAGAAGAAGAAGAAGAAAATACTCCTTTAGAGCTCTCCCAGGGCCACTGTTAGTATTTGTATTTAAAAATAGAAATTATTGAGGTATGTGAGTGGCTCAGTCAGTTAAGCATCTGACTCTTGATTTCAGCTCTGGTCATGATCTCAGGTTTGTGAGATCAAGCCCTACATTGGGCTCTATTATGGGCATGGAGCTTGCTTAAGAATTTCTCTCTCTCCCTCTGCTCCTCCCCTACCTGTCTCTCCCTCTCTTAAAAAAAAAGAAAATAAAAACTATAAAATGTGATTGTAGAATAGAAATTGGATTGTTTTGACTTAAATGTCCAAAAAATGATTGTTTTGGCTTAAATGGTCATTTCTTTTTCTTTTAAAATGTCCTTTTTTAAAATCATGTAATATGACAGCATGACATATAAGAATGTAAGTAGTTAATCAGAGTACTCTTTTCATGGTCCTTCAGTAACCACTCCTCAAACACTGCCATAGCAGTCATTCATTCACTGTAACTATTTATTGAGCAACTACCTTGTCACTCATCTACATTTAGGTACAATGGTATAGAAATGACAATTATATAGGATTTATTTTTTAGCTTAAGGTTCTCCATTATAATTAAGAATTCTTACATTGCCCATAAGGCTAAATTAATACACAAGCCTCTATATCTATGAGCCTAAGTTAAACAAGATCCCCTGAGCTTATTCTCCTGTAAGTTACGTTGTTCTACTATCTTCTCTTTGTTAATGAACATGTCAAATTTTTCCTGCCTTAGGCCATTTGAATTAGCTGTTATCTTTATTGGGTATGCCCTTCCTTCAGATCTTATGGTTTCTTTTCATTATTCAGATCTATGTCAAAAATGCAACCTCACAGGCCTAAATAAAAGAACTCCCAACCCCACTCTCCAATCACTACCTATCCCTTAATACGGTTTTATTTTCTTACCCAAAATAATAATTATTGGAAGTTATCTTACTTGTTTTTTAGTATATATTAATTTTTACAAATTGTTCATGGCCTTTCTGAAATTATGATCCCAAATTTTTGCCCTGTTTCTAAGAACCTAACATGTGTTTTTCCTGGATCACTTTGTTCTTAATTCTATTATAACACTGAGTCCTCTCTATATTGTAGTGATCTTTATTTGATTGTCCCTAGCACTAATATGCAGTCTGTTTGAGGGTAGGAACTGCAACTTCACATTCATAGTTATAACTCCTGGAGCAATGCAATACACAGTGATATCTCAAAAAGTTATTGAGCAAATTAATTTTCGAATTTGCACAATATTTACCATTTAGTTACTACATGCTGTTTCAACTCTTTCACATAAACAAGGGGAAAGGAAAGTGAGCTTAATATACCTTCTGTTTTAAAAAGTGTTTCAGTGTTACATTCCTGTCCTAAAACTCTCAGAGCTGTATATTCCTAACAAGCCACTTGTGAGTTCTAGAGTATAGAATATCTTTCTCACTTGGAGATCTATAAGATAGAAACCAAGTAAAAAGGACTATGGAAATTTGAGGTACAATCATTTGAAATTTCTATTCTAGGTCATATAATTCCCTTTAATTAACTATGGGAAAATCTCTGAAATTTTGTAGGAAGAATCTCACTTATATATATGGATGAGAGGATGAGAAGTTTTATGTATTGATATTTTAATTATTATTTGATATTTGGTTTATTTCTACAACCATTTTAGTATATATCCCTTCTGTTAGCAAAGAGCAGATTGAATTTCTTCCAACAATGACAACATTGTTGGAATTTTGGAATTTCTTGCAACATTGATTATAGTTCTTCAGTATCATGAAAACCAGTTATTAATTTTTCAAGGAAAAGTATGCTTGTTATTTATCACATCAAATGGGTAATTCTTCCTATTCAGATAGACTTATGGAGTAGATATTAGATAAGAAAATAATAGTTAATGACTTAATTATATGCAGAGAACAAAACACAAATCTATTATTTGATTATGGTTATTTTCATAAGAATTCTGTTTCAAAATGGAATTTACATCCTCAAATACTTATAAGAAAACAGAATGAAATAGATCACCAATTAATGCAGCTACAACCTGTGCCACTGAAGTAACTTCCTCATATATCACTAGAATTAACCAGAATGAAGACACTATTGCTAGACTCATTACCTTAACATTATACAAAGAAAAATAATTCAGCCTTTTTATTCAAATATTACTCTTCCACATGTGGTTAAAAATACATATCAATGACAGGAATATCAGAAATTTTATCATGTGAACAAACTGGGCCAAGTATTAGGTAAACCACCACTTAAGTCTTCAGTAACCTTAGATCTAGAATCAAGTTTTTAAAAATATTGAACCAATTCCTCATAAAAGGGCACCTTTCATTAATTTTTTTTGGATGTCATTCTACTCTAGGATTTTATTCTCAAGAGCATAGTAATTTTTATGCTCTAGCAAAAGGTATGGGTTGGCATTGCTTTTGCCTTTTATTACTTTTACTAAAACAGTCTAAGCAACTTGAACTGAAATTAATGTAAGAGAAAAAAATCAGTATCATTTAATGGAAATTTCCGCTCACTATGGTCTGTGGTATTCTTTGTTAATCTAGGGTGAAATGGGCAGTGACTGCCATTCTAAAAAGTTTTTTCAACATTGGCCTTTGATAGTGCATAAAAAGATGTATTCCAGTCACTGACAGCCACACTTGCCCAAGTAGTCACAGTGATTGGACCCTACATAGATTTATGTCAAGACTTTTACACACTGAGATAGTCAGAGATTTATGTCCACATTCCTCCAATGCAGAAAAAGAAAGTATGTGTAAACCTCATGCCATTTGGTTATGTTTAATACCTCAACTTGGGCAGCACTGATTTAAAAGAGGAACTCAAGAGTAAACTGGCAAGAACAGAATATGTGGCCTAGAAGAAAAGAACAAACTAGCTTATTTCACTTAGCATAATACCTTATTAGCATAATACCTTAGAATTCCATCCATGTAGATCAGAGAAAGACAGTTATCATACGGTTTCACTCATATAACATAAGGAATAGTGCAGAGGACCACATGGGAAGGGAGAGAAAACTGAATGAGAAGAAATTAGAGAAGGAGACAAACCATATGAGACTCTTGACTCCAGGAAACAAACCGAGGGTTATGGAAAGGGAGGTGGGTGGGTGGAGATAGGCTAGATGGGTATTAAGGAGAACACATGCTGCGATGAGCACTGGGTGTTATACTGAACTGATGAATCACTGAACATTGTATCAATGATGTACTATACCTTGGCTAATTGAGTTTAAATTAAGAAAAAAAGGACAGAGAAAGAGGACAGTATGGATAAGACTGTAGAATACTGAAATGAGCAAAGGAGTGAAAAAAAAATGGTGAAGGGCTAGATTTTATCTTCAAGTCCTATAACAAATTTAGGTTCATTTTCTTATTACCTTCTCTTGTTCCCAACACATTTGTCATACTCAGTCCTTACTGTTTTCCAGATAATTTTATTTCTTTAATCTTTTAAAACCAGTATAAGCATTAGTTCCAGAAAAAGGCTTATTGGCCTCTTGACTTCACATTAGTAAAGACAGCCCTTTAAGATGGCAAGTAATGACCTCTGGCATGTCATGTATAGACAGTTTTAATTTTAATTTAGTAAGAAGTTTGGCAGAAATACTAGGCAGAAGTAAGGGAATATAGTAAATGAGATAACAGTTCCATTTTTCCCCACATATAAATGAAGCAATTTGTCACGAGGGAAGGTAGGATGTGGCCAGGCTCTCCTACCATGGTGAGGGAATTTCTTTCCCACAGTACATCCTGGGAAGTATTCTTATTTTTTAGACCCTCCAAAGGTTTATGATCATGAGGAGAGCTGTGTTGGAAGAAAACAAACAACTGACCATACTGTAACTATAATGCTTTTTCTATTCCATGTCTATTTAGTAAAGATGATCCCTCTCTCTGTGATATGTGCATTTTCCCCATGGTGAGCTCTGTTCAGCTGATGTGTCAGCATATGGTCTAAAAATGCAAATATAACTATTGGATAACTTATGGCCCTAACTACAGAAGCATGAGAGATGAAACTGATCTTGTATCACCAGTTATTTTCCCCTCTACAACCCTATACCCCAGATTTTAATGTAATTTTTAATAAATAAGGACTCCCAAATTTGTATCTTTCCTGTTACTCCGTATCTTCTCATTAGAACTTTTACCCTATTAACCTTTCCCATTATCCTGTTTTTTGAAGACATGGACCTTTAAATAGAGTTATAAAATTGCTTTTTTTCTAGAATAATTCACATTTTTATTCAAGAAAATATGCCATACAATGAGGGGATTGACAGTTCCCAACATTTTTGGGATGAACTCTGGATTCAAAATGAGACTTTCTCATAAAGAACCAAAATGGAGGTTTCCAAAACATAGTATTGTACTCAAAAAGGAAGAGGATGATAAGTAAGGTTGATTTTAAATGACTAAACAATAAACTCAAGGACAGCAACAACAGAACAACAGGAGCAAACATTGTGCTCTTTTATGATTAGAACAGAGATTGATATACCTTCTCCCTTCAAAGACCTGCATTATAGAATAATCATATTCTGTTTAGCATGATAATCTTTTGCTTTTCCACTTGTATTACTGACATTTTTAAAAAATATTTTCCTTCCATTCCTCCTTTAGAAACTGGAATCTCAAAAGAAGGATCAATGCATTTAAACAGTATGATGTACATGATTGAGAAAATTTTAAATACTGCAATTTAAGACACATAATGTCACTGTTACTTTCATATTAATTACACCCTGTTATTATTTCTGGCTCAACATCTATATTCTAATCCTAATCTATATTTCTGGCTCAACATGTTAGATTCTGTGGGTATAGTTTCAGATATCCAAAGCCTTAGATACTTTCTCATTCCATTTGGTTTATACCTTTTGTTTGGATTCAATAATGTGGTTATTGAAACAATTAAAGAAAAAACACAATGAGCAAGCTTTCAAAACATAAAATTCTATTAATCTGTAAAATCCATCTAATTATGAAGTTTTGGACCTATCAAATAACCTTAAAGCAGAACATTTTGATCTAGACTACTTCTACTCTCAGAGATATATAGAATACTCTTCTGCCAATGAATAGGGTTTGTTTATTTATTTATTTATCTTTTTTTTCTTTCTTTTTATTAACATATACTGTATTTGTTTCAGAGTACAGGTCTGTGAATTATCTGTCTTACACAGTTCACAGCACTCACCACTGCACATACCATCCCTATTGTCCATCACCCTGCCACACTTTCCCTCCCCTACTCCCCCAAGCAACCCTCAGTTTGCTTCCTGAGATTGAGAGTCTCTTATTTTTTGTCTCCCTCCCCAGTCCCATCTTGTTTCATTTTTCTCTCCCTTCCCCCGACCCCCACCCTGCCTCTCAAATTCCTCATTTCAGAGAGATCATAAGATAATTGTCTTTCTCTGATTGACTTATTTCACTTAGCATAATACCCTCTAGTCCCATCCACACTGTTGCAAATGGCAATATTTCATTTTTTGATGGTGGCATAGTATTCCATTGTATATATAAATCACATCTTCTTTATCCATTCATCTATTGATAGGCAGAGTATGGCTATTGTGGACATTGCAGCTATAAACATTTGGGTGCACGTGCCCCCTTCAGATCCCTACATTTGTATCTTTAGGGTAAATACCCAGTAGTGTAATTGCTAGGTCATAGGGTAGCTCTATTTTCAAGTTTTTGAGCACCCTCCATACTGTTTTCCAGAATGGCTGCACCACCTTGCACACCCACCAACAGTGTAGGAGGGTTCCCCTTTCTTCACATCCTTGCCAATACTGTTGTTTCCTGACTTGTTAATTTTAGTTATTCAGACTGGTGAAAGGTGATACCTCACTGTGGTTTTGATTTGTATCTCCCTGATGCCGAGTGATGTTGAGCACATTTTCATGTGTCTGTGGGCCATTTGGATGTCTTCTTCACAGAAATGTCTGTTCATTTCTTCTGCCCATATCTTGATTGGATTATTTGTTCTTTGGGTGTTGAGTTTGATAAGTTCTTTATAGTTTTTGGATACTAGCCCTTCATCTGATAGGTCATTTGCAAATATCTTTTCCCATTCTGTCTGTTGTCTTTTGGTTTTGTTGACTGTTTCCTTTGCTGTGCAAAACTTTTTATCTTTGGCAATGTTTCTAGGAAGAAGTTGCTGCAGCTGAGGTCAAAGAGGTGGCTGCCTGTGTTCTCCTCTAGGATTTTGATGGATTCCTGTCTCACATTGAGGTCTTTCATCCATTTTGAGTCTATTTTTGTGTGTGGTATAAGGAAATGGTCCAGTTTCATTCCTCTGCATGTGGCTGTCCAATTTTCCCAACACCATTTGTTGAAGAGACTGTCTTTTTTCCATTGGATATTCTTTCCTGTTTTGTCAAAAATTAGTTGACCATAGAACTGATGGTCCATTTCTGAGCTCTCTGTTCTCTTCAACATTTCCTCTGGGTATTCAGGGTCTTTTCTGGTTCCATATAAATTTTAGGATTATTTGTTCCATTTCTTTGAAAAAAATGGATGGTATTTTGATAGGGATTGCACTAAATGTGTAGATTACTTTAGGTAGCATAGACATTTTCACAATATTTGTTTTTCCAATCCATGAGCATGGAATGTTTTCCACTTTCTTTGTGTCTCCATCATTTCTTTCATGAGTACTTTGTAGTTTTCTGAGTCCAGATTCTTTGCCTCTTTAGTTAGATTTATCCCTAAGTATCTTATGGTTTGGGGTGCAGTTGTAAATTGGATTGACTCCTTAATTTCTCTGTCTTCTGTCTTGTTGTTGGTATATAGAAATGCAACTGATTTCTGTGCATCGATTTTATATCCTGACACTTTACTGAATTCCTGTATGAGTTCTAGCAGTTTTGGAGTGGAGTCTTTTGGGTTTTACACATAAAATATCATATCGTCTGCAAAGAGTAAGAGTTTGACTTCTTCTTTGCTGATTTGGTTGCCTTTTATTTCTTTTTGTTGTCTGAATGCTGAAGCTAGGACTTCTAGTACTATGATGAATAGCAGTGGTTATAGTGGACAGCCCTGCCATGTTACTGACCTTGGGGGAAAAGCTCTCAGTTTTTCCCCATTGAGAATGATATTTGCTGTGGGTTTTTCATAGATGGCTTTTATGATATTGAGGTATTTATTCTCTAACCCTACACTGTGAAGAATTTTGATCAAGAAAGGATGCTGTACTTTGTCAAATGTTTTTTCAGCATCTATTGGGAGTATCATATGGTCCTTATTCTTTCTTTTATTAATGTATTGTATTATATTGATTGATTTGTGAATGTTGAACCAAAGTTGCAGCCCAGGAATAAAACCCACTTGGTCGTGGTGAATAAAGTACTGTTGACTCCTATTGGCTAGTATTTTGGTGAGAATATTTGCATCCATGTTGATCAGAAGTATTGGTCTGTAATTCTCCTTTTTGATGGGGTCTTTGCCTGGTTTGGGGATCAAAGTAATGCTGGACTCATAAAATGAGTTTGGAAGTTTTTCTTCCATTTCTATTTTTTGGAACAGTTTCAGGAGAATAGGTATTAATTCTTATTTAAATGATTGGTAGAATTTCCCTGGGAAGCTGTCTGGCCCTGGGCTCTTGTTTGTCAGGAGATTTTTGATGACTGCTTCAATCTCCTTACTGGTTATGGGTCTGTTCAGGTTTTCTACTTCTTTCTGGTTCAGTTTTGGTAGTTTATACATCTCTAAGAATGCATCCATTTCTTCCAGATTTTCAACTTTGGTGGTGTGTAGTTGCTCATATAATTGTTTGTATTTCTTTGGTGTTGGCTGTGATCTCTCCTCTTTCATTTATGATTTTATTAATTTGGGTCATTTCTCTCTTCTTTTTGATTAAGTCTGGCCAGGGATTTATCAATCTTATTAATTCTTTCAAAGAACCAGCTTCTAGTTTTGTTGATCTATTCTACTGTTCTTTTGTTTTTTTATTTCATTGATTTCTGCTTTGATCTTTATTATTTCTCTTCTCCTGCTGGGTTTAGGCTTTATTTGCTATTGTTTCTCCACCTTCTTTAGGTATAGGGTTAGGTTGTGTATTTGAGACTTTCTTTTATCTTGAGAAAGGCTTGTATTGCTATATACTTTCCTATCAAGACTGCCTTTGCTGTATCCCAATGATTTTGAACAGTTGTGTTTTCATTTTCATTTGTTTCCATGATTTTTTTTAAATTCTTCTTTAATTTCCTGGTTGACCCATTCATTCTTTAGTAGGACGCTCTTTAACTTCCATGTATATGAGTTCTTTCCAACTTTCCTCTGTGGTTAAGTTCTAGTTTCAAAGCATTATGATTGAAAATGGGCATAGAATGATCCCAGTCTTTTGGTACCAGTTGAGACCTGATTTGTGACCCAGGATGTGATCTATTCTGGAGAATGTTCTGTGTATACTAGAGAAGAATGTGTATTCTGTTGCTTTGGGATGGAATGTTCTGAATATATCTGTGATGTCCATCTGGCTCAGTGTGTCATTTAAAGCCTTTATTTCCTTGTTGATCTTTTGCTTGGATGTTCTGTCCATTTCAGTGAGGGGGGTGTTATAGTACCCTGCTATTATTGTGTTATTATCAGTGTGTTTCTTTGATTTTGTTATTAATTGGTTTATATAATTGGCTGCTCCTATATTAGGGGCATAGATATTTACAATTGTAGATATTCTTGTTGGGCAGACCCTTTAAGTATGATATAGTGTCCTTCCTCATTTCTTATTATAGTCTTTGGCTTAAAATCTAATTCATCTGATATAAGGATTGTCACCCCAGCTTTCCTTTGATGATCATCAGCATCATAAATGGTTTTCCATCCCCTTACTTTAAATATGCAGGTTTCTTTAGGTCTAAAATGAGTTTCTTGTAGACATCATATTGATGGATCTTGTTTTTTTATCTATTCTGATACCCTGTGTCTTTTGATTGGAGCATTTAGCCCATTTTCATTCAGGGTAACTCTTAAAAGATATGAATTTAGTGCCATTGTATTGCCTGTAAGGTGACTGTTACTGTATATTATTTCTGTTCCTTTCTGGCCTATTACTTTTAAGCTCTCTCTTTGCTTAGAGGATCCCTTTCAATATATCTTGTAGGGCTGGTTTGGTGTTTGCAAATTCTTTTAGTTTTTATTTGTCCTGGAAGCTTTTATCTCTCCTTCTATTTTCAATGACAGCCTAGCTGGATGTAGTATTCTTGGCTGTGTATTTTTGTCATTTCGTGCTATGAATATATCATGACTGTCCTTTCAGGCCAGCCAGGTCTCTGTGGATAGGTATGCTGCCAATCTAATATTTCTACCATTGTATGTTATGGACTTCTTGTCCCAAGCTGCTTTCAGGATTTTCTCCTTGTCACTGAGACTTATAAGTTTTACTATTAGATGATAGGTTCGTGACCTATTTTTATTGATTTTGAGGGGAATTCTCTGTGTCTCCTGGATTTTGATGCATGCTCCCTTCCACAAATTAGGGACGTTTTCTGCTATAATTTGCTCCAGTATACCTTTTGTCCTCCTCTCTGTTTCTTCTTCTTCTGGGATTCCAATTATTCTAATACTGTTTCATCTTATGGTATCACTTATCTCTTGAATTTTCCCCTGTGGTGAGTAGTTGTTTATCTCTCTTTTTCTCAGTGTCTTTATTCTCTATCATTTGGTCTGATATATCACTAATTCTCTCTTCTGTTTCACTCATCCTGGCAGTAAGAGCCTCCATTTCTGATTGCACCTCATTAATACCTTTTAAATTTTGATCTGGTTGGATTTTAAATTTTTTTTTATTTCTCCAGAAATGGTTTTTATTTATCCAGAAAGGGGCTCTGTAGTATCTTGCATGCTTTTTTCAAGCCCAACTATCATCTTGATAATTATCATTCTGAACTCTGGTTCTGACAACTTACTAATGTCTGTATTGATTAGGTCTCTAGCCATCAGTATTGCCTCTTGTTCTTTATTTTTGAGGTGAGTTTTTCCAACTTGTCCTTTCGTCCATAAAAAAATAGATGAATGAGAGAACAAAATACTAAAAGGATAGCAATGACCCCTGAAAAATATACACTAACTAAATCAGAAGAGACCCAAATCCAGGGGGAGAAAGGAAGAATATATATATATATATATATATATATATATATATATATTGATTAGATTGGTGAATAGATTAGAGCTACACATGTGATTTTGGGCCGATTTTGGTCTGCTAGAAGAAACTGCCTCCCAAAATTTTAAAGAAAGAAAAACTTACATATATACAAAAATAATGGTAAACACAATGGAGGGTTAGAATATTATTATAAAGGTGAAAAACATATATTCAAAAATAAGGGTAAACATGATGAAGGGATAGAATATTATTATAAAGATGAAAATTAAAGAAGATTCTAAAAAAGGAATTGATATGATAAGAAGTTGGTTGAAAAAGAGAAAAAAAAAGAGAGAATGTGATCAGGCTGGAGCGACTAGAATAGAGCCATATGCTAGATTTAGGGTTTATTTTGATCTGTTAGAAGAAATTGTATCTCAAACTTTTAAAGAAAGAAAATCTTATATGTATACAAAAGATAAGGTTAAATACAATGAAGGGATAGAATATGACTGTGACATTGAAAATTTAAAAATGATTTAAAATTTTTTTTGATAAGATAAAATAGTTAAAATAGGTTAAAATAGAAAAGAAGAAAATTTTTAAAAATAGAATAAGAAAAAAATTTTAAAAATTAACTTTGAATGACTAAAGAATCATGGGGGAAAAAAGCCATGAATTCTATGTGCTGCATTCCCCTCACTCTGGAGTTCCTTAATTCTCATTGATTGGTGGTGAACTTGGTCTTGGCTAAATGTTCTTGCTGATCTTCTTGGGGGAGGGGTTTGTTGCAGTGGTTCTCAAACATCTTTGCAGATTTGCACCACCGAGGCAGATTTGCACCACTCTTGCCAGGGCCAGACTAAGTAATCTGCTTGGATTTGCTCTAAATAGCTTTCATTCCCCGAATGCTTTCTGTATAGCTTTGGAGTAGGACAATGAAGACAGCAGACTCCTAATCTCCCACCGAGAGGAGATGAGAGCTCAGGTCCCCTCTCAGTGCACCCTCAGAGAAAAGCAGTCAATCCCTCCTCTCTCCCTGGTCTCCAGCCACATTCCATGCTCACCCAGTGTATGACAGAGCATTTTTTGTCTCTGGCACACAGCAGCTTTTGGAGTCTCCAAACCCAGCAGATTCCTACAGTGCACTCCTGCACCGCTCCTCCCAGTGGAAGAATGGTGGTGATGGGGGGGATTCTCCTCAGATTTACCATCTTGTGGGGTCCCTGCTCAAAAAGCAGTGGTCTGACTGTGCTGGGGATTATGGTTTATGGCAACCTGAGCTGAAAGCCCACTCCTTGGTTCTGTCTCTGCAGCAGGCTTCTCTGTTCCAATACCTGGGAACTCTGCCAGACTCAGACACCCCTGATCTTTTTGTGACCCTGTGGGTCCTGTGAGACCACACTTTCCCCATGAGGGCTCCACAACCTGCTTAACCTCTGGAGTGACATCCCTCAGTCGATCAGACTTCTAATAGTTCCAATTTTGCACTCTGCTGTTCTACTGCTTGCCGGCAGCCAGCTCCTTCCCCCACAGTCTGTCTTTTCCTATATCACCTCAGATTCACTTCTCCATATGTCCTACCTCCCAGAAAGTTGTCGCTTTTTTGTTCCTAGAATTACTGCTGGTTTTTTTTTTTGTTTTTGTTTTTGTTTTTGTTTTTAATATCCTGTTGCATTTGTAGGTGTTCAGAATAGTTTGATAACTCCCTAGCTGAAAGACAAAATGTAGGTCTCCTACTCCTCTGCCATCTTGCTCCTCTCTCTCTCTCTCTCTCTCAAAGATTTTATTTTATTTTTAAGATTTTATTTATTTATTTGACAGAGAGAAATCACAAGTAGGCAGAGAGACAGGCAGAGAGAGAGAGGAGGAAGCAGGCTCCCCTCCAAGCAGAAAGCCCAATGCAGGACTCGATCCCAGGACCCCGAGATCATTACCCGAGCTGAAGGCAGAGGCTTCACCCACTGAGCCACCCCAGTCACCCCTAAAAATTTTATTTTTAAATAATCTCTATACCTAATGTGGGACTTGAGCTCACAACTCCAAGATCAAGAGTCACTTTTTCTTCCAACTGAGCTACACAAGGACCTTTAAAAAAAAAATCTTTAAAGATTTTTAAGTAATGCCAATGAGCAGTTTTAAAAAATGTAAAAAATCTTTATTCACTGATTGATCATCCCTTTCTCATTTCACCTGACCATCGCCTGTCACATAAGTTAGAGCATGCACACCTTCTCTTAGAAACATAGCAACGGTTACAGCTTTTTCTCCCAACACAAGTGGAGCAGGGGAGATGATAATGAAAGAGAAGTGAGGAAATTTGGAAGCGTTGTAATGATCAATGAGAAACATGAAATTACTTTGTAAATAATATATTACAATGTGTATACAAATATTGCCTTTATTCCCCCCCACCATGATGATGATTATTGTTGATGCTGATGCTGCTACTACCACTACCACAGTTAATATTTGGATTTTCTAAAGCCTGAAGGAATTTCAAAGATCCTATTTGTCCATGAGGGGAGGCATAGTACCATCAATTGACAATAGGCCTTGTCACAGATATCCAATTCTGGCTCAGTATTCAATACCTATGTGATTTGAGGCAAATTATCTTAATTATCTGTCTCTTAGGTTCATTATATGTAAAGTGGGAATAAAAATCATATGAGCTTCAATTAAAAAAAAAAATACCTGGGTGGCTTAGTCAGTTAAGCATCTGCCTTTGGCTCAGGTCATGATCCCAGGGTCCTGGGATCCAGCCCCATGTCAGGCTCTGCTCAGTGGGGAATCTACTACTCCCTCTCTCTTGGCAACCCCCCTTGTGTGTGCTCTCTCCCTCTCTTCCTATGTAAAGAACTAGATAAATATGTACAAATAACCTATATAAAACATTTTTTTCCAGATATTAGGCCATACCCAGAACTGACTGTCCTTAAAGAAGGGAGAAAACATGCTGAGCCTTACAATCATATCAGCTTTCTGCCTGGATGCATGTTCCAGATTATGGAGTAGGGAGAGAGACTCTATGTAAGGGTAACATTTTTGCTCAGATGAGTAGTTGGCAAGCAGGGATCAGGGAAGCTAAGACAGCTGGAATTTTTAGGGCAGTACTGTAGTCAAGGGAGCAACACAAAAAAAAATATGCACTAAAATTTATACAGGGGTTCCATTGGTCTTCAAGTCTTGAACTATCACATGTGATCAGACTCTATGAGGCCATCAAAAAACAATTACTGGAATAGGCCAACTTCTGGGAGCTAGTCACTGGAAAAATTACCAAATAGCATTTTAAAGGGATTGAATATATTTGCATTCTGACCAGCCAGAGCAAAGATAGCTTACTGAACATTCAGTAGAGAATATATTCTATAGTAAAAAAAAAAAAAAAAAAACCTTTACATAGTTTAGCCTATATTGCTTCTTTTCATGGAGCCCCTTCTTGCTCCTGCTTCATTTTCTAATGTTAGATGTGGGGGTGGGGGCAAACTTTACAAAAAGGGAAGTGGAGATATGACTGTCTTCTTACAAGAGGAAAAAGAATAAGAGGAAAAAGATAGAAAATAAACATAAGATACATATACACATGAGTCCAAAGGAAAAGGGATATATTTTATAAAAGCAAGAGTTCTGAACCACTTTAACCCTCCTGACAAATGCTCTTACCACCATGGTCTCCTAATGTTCTTCACCATGACCCCCATCGGTGCTTCATTTTCTTGGGGGGTAGAATACAAATGGCTTGAATTCAGCTAGTGAGACTGAATTTTTCCATTAGTAATCATGACCTGAACTCCAGTGATGGCAACATGGGGGAAGAAAAAAAAAAAAAAAAAAAGAAAGAAATTGAGAAATGCTGTAGAGGGATAAAATAAAAACTGGAGATTCAAGGATTAAAAGGAAGGAAAGTGGTGGCACCATTAATAGTATATGGAACATGTATATAATAGACAAGGATACAAAAAGTATGCAATATCTTGAACATGTGGAAATGGTTCTAATTTTGCTTATATTGAACTGGAAGTGCTGGTGTAGCAATGAGGTGAAGTTGTGCAGCTGATAACAGAATAAAGAGACATATTTTATGTGAGCTATTGAAATTGAATATGTAGAATTTAAAGTGATTTGCTTTGAGCTGACCAGAGACATTTACAAGGTAATTAATGAAGAAGTTGACATTAAAGAATATAAAAGAAAGTTTAGGAGAAAATTTGAAGTAAATTGGAAATTTGGATGAGGGAAATGGAAGACAAGCTCGCCAACATAGATGAAGGGTGAGAAGTGAGATTTCTAGTGTTCAGTGGGTAAATTAGGTAAATTATCACATGCTAAATTAGGTAAATTATCACACTGCTACAGCAGTGTGATATTGTGATCATAATAGGAACTATGTATATGTTTTTTGACACCTTCCAGCAGAGCTCCTAAAACCCTTAGGATTTCCCTAAGTGATGGGAGCAATAAATGTGTTTTTGTTATGGTAATAAGGTGGCTTTGGAACACACCTGAGGAAGAAGGTTGGTTGACAGGAGAACCAACCTGTGACTGGAGGATTGGAATTTTTTTTTTTTTTTTTTTTTTTGGATTAGAATTTTCATTTCCACTCCCCAAAAAACATCCTGGGAAGGGAGAGGGGCTGGAGATAGAGTTCAGTTACCAATGGCCAGTGGTTTAATCAAGGATGCCTATGTAACGAAGCCTCCATAAAAACCCAAAAGGGTGGGTTTGGAGACCTTTTAGTTTGGTGAACATGAGGAGATTCGGGGACAGTGGCAAAGCATGTAGCTCCACATGATTTCCCCATGCTTTGCTCTATGCACCTCTCTCATCTGTCTGTCCCTGAATTATATTGCTTTGTAATGATCTGTTATCTAGTAAGTAAAGTGTCTTTCTACCTTCTGTGAGCTGCCCTACCATGTGAATCAAACCCAAGGAGGGGGTCATGGAACTTTCCAATCTGTAGCCAATGGGTCAGAAACTCAGATGACAGCATGGACTTAAAACAGGAATCTGAATTGGGCATAGGGGAGCAGGGCACTCTTGTAAGACTGAGTCCTTAACCTGTGGAATATGATGCTATCTCTAGGAAGGTAGTGTCAGAATTGAGTTGAGTAGAACACCCAGCTATTATCAGAAAATTGGTGGAGGTATGCAGAATACATGTGTGCGTGCGTACACACACACACACACACACACACACACAATAATTAAGTATAGTACCCTTAGCCTGCTATAAAAAAAATACCATAGGCTGGGTGGTTTAAACAACAGAAACCTGTTTTCTTAACATTTTTGAGGCAAGTCCAAGAGCCAGGTATCAGCAAGTTTGGATTCTTCTGAGGCCTCTCTCCTTGGTTTGCAGGTGAATACCTTTTCATTGTATCATTCAGGGCCTTTTCTCTGTGAAGGAAGATCCCTGATGTGTCTCTATGTCCTAATATCCTCTTCTTATAAGAATACCAGTCAGACTGGATTAGGGCCTACTCTAACCACCTCATTTTTCCTTAATTACTTCTTTAAAGGCCCTATCTTCAAATATAGACACATTCTGAGGTACTGGGGGCTAAGACTCAATATTGAGGGAACACAATCATCCCATAACAGGGAGAAAGAAAAGCATTTCAAGAAAGGCATACTGAAGAATATCTACAATTAATTATAGTGTGACCAAGGATAAAGGGATTACAAAATGTAAGCTATGGAATTTACAAACAGAATAGAGTAACAAGGATAGAGGACAGAATGTAAATTGTTTTGGACTGAGTGGTTGAATGGGCAGCAAAGACATAGATGTTGCAGCTTGAGATTGGAAGAACAACTTTTTTTTCAAGTGCGAAGATTTGAGCATTTTCAGTTGAATGGGAGAAGTTGATGATACACAACAAAATAGATATGATTGATAGAAAAAATTGTGAAGGACTTTGAAAGGAAACAGATTATAAAGAAAAGAGGTTAAAGGGATTTAATTTGCAATATATTTAAGTCATGGGAGAGAAAAGTTGAATATGCCAGTTGGTCTCAACCTCCATTAAAGTAGGTTGCTAGTCCATCTTGAAAAAGATGAAAAGTGTTTGTCTTTCTCTGACCAGCTTATTTTACTTAGCAAATTGTATGAGATGTCTAAAGTAGTCAAACACAAAGAAGCCGAGAGTAGAATGATAGTTGTCAAAGGTTGGGGGAATGGGAAATGGGAGGTTGCTCTTCAACTGGGCATAAATTTGCCATTATATGAGATGATTATATTCTAGAGATCTGCTATATAACACATTACCTGTTGTTGTAATATTGTACCTACTGTACACTTAAAAATTTAAAAGGTAGATTTCATGTTAAGTGCTGTTACTATAATAATAATTTTTTAAAAAGTGGCACAGCTCCAGCTTACTGGTAATGCAAACAAGCAGGGAGTGATGGAGAGAACAGAAGTTAATGTAACACTGATGTTGAGAAGATTTAGTAAGAATGAATGGGATGTTGAAGATAGGAATTGTATTTAAAGATAGGAAATTGTGTTTGGTAGAATGCTGGAGAAATCATAGGAATAGAATGCTCTTCAGAAGAAACAATGATAACACTGTGGGTTTCAGGGATTTGGCAAATAAAGAAAAGTAGTTTAATTTTACTAAAGAATGGGTGAGAGATGAGCTAATATCAGGCAGCTGACATTAACAGAAGTAATCACTTATTTTTTTCTGTCTCTCTTAGTGGCCCTGCTCACATAATAAACCACATTAGGAGCTAAGGGGTTATTTTCATTCTGTAACAGTGCCTCATCTTTGAATTATCTGAGTGGTTTTCATTATAAACTTTTGTTGCAAATTTTAATAGGCTGAATGTACACAACTTAAGAAAGCTAATTTGTTTCTAAGGAATTCTTTAATAGCTACTACAAAAACTAAAAAACAAACAAACAAACAAACAAAACCCCCCCCCCACACACACAAAAAGCCACACAAAAAAATAGGCCTTAAAAAGGGATTAAAGTTGATTTATCTATGTCTCAGAAAGTGCAAGCTAACTGAAAACATAACATGCTGCAATGCATGGAAATTGTTGTCATAAAAATAAATTATCTCAGTGGATATGCATTCGGGAAGTGGTAAATAATGCTATTCACTCATAAGAACACATTTAAACTGGAAAAAATTACAGACATCTCCCATTAAGAAAGATAGTCTCTTATGTTCATGTAATATAGACACAGTAAATGTTATAAAATCACAACACAGTCAGCAAGTCTGAAAACTCATGAGGTCATATCTACATAATGATAGTACTAGGATTCTAGTTCAAAAATTAAATCATGCCCATGTTGCCTGTTCTCGTTTTAGTACAAAATCATGTAACTAAAATACATATAGATGAGCAGATTTTTTTAATCTATGGTTTCCTAGAATCAGAAAAATTTGGTACATAATCACACTCACAAGGAGATAAATTTGGCAGGGTAACATATTCACTTGAATTGCAGTTCAAAGGAAAAAAAGAGTTGCACAGACCTATTATTTTTTCTATCTGATTTGTTCTTCCTCAGAAACCTCCACCCACTTTGGGCAGCTAAATGAAAAAAAAAAAAAAAAAAGCAAAACAAATTCACCTAGTCTAATAATCTCAGTTTGAGTCAATAATGTCAAATAACTCTTTGAGTAGTTCCATTTCTTTAGATAAAAAGGTTTTCTTTCAGAGGACTATCTTTTTCCTATTGAGAGAAGGCACCCATTTACGCACTCTCACGTCAACAGAAGAGATTCAGGCTGGAACCCACATGTTATATGTAGAAGGGTTGACAATACTGACTCCATCTTGTTCCTGTCCCAGGGATGACCTCCCTGGGGGCTCAGTGCTCTAGGCCCCTTGGAGGTTAATGTATGCTTGACCAGAATTCAGGAAGGCTTCATCTGATCTTCCCTAAACTTTAGATAACTAATAGAGAGAACATAGTTTCATCCCCTCTGGCACACAGATGGTTCTACTTTAGATAACTACCCTTTGACTTCACCATAATGCCCCTTGCTCTATAAAATCTGGGTATTTAGGTCCAGACTTTGTGAAGAATAGCTGTGTATGCGCTGATTGTTATCTACCCAACCATCCATCCATAAGTTATCCTGAACAAAACTCTATGTAAACAGTATGGAGTGGCTTGATTCATTTTTTGGTCTCAAAGTGACTTCACAGTCTGGAGGATATTTTGTTGTCCCTTCTCCACCTTCTAACAGTGCCCCATGCATCCTCTTTGATCTTGGCTGTAGAGGGCCTTAGACTGGTCAACCCTCTTGTCCAGTGAAGTACAACTAATCATATGTCACTCTGTATGTGTCATGAAGGCACCTACTTCTGGCTACAGATACTTGTCCTATGCCTCTAATTTCCAATATGTACCAGCTCTGTCATGAAACTGCAAGATTGGCAGGGCATTTCCTGCCCCTCTTTGCACAACTGCTTTTCCTCTCAAGGTGTGTCTGATGGCCCAGAGCCTTAGTACAACAAATAAAGGCCTAGAAGACCATGTGTATGCACAGCTTCAAATCTGTCAATATGCCTGTGGCCATCACCATTGAGCCAGTACTTCTATACCACATCAACACAGTGGATCCAGAGCATTTTATCAGGGATTTGTAGCTGCCATCACAATTCCTATGGAATTATGCCACTCTATTTTTTGATATGTGGTAGGATTCTATTAATGTCTATTAATTATCTACCTTACTTTGTTGCTGTTCTCACAGAAACCTAGACTTCATTCAGCTCTTGTATGGCTTCATTTTCTTTCTTTGTCGATCACCTTCATCCTAAATTTGGGCTTTATAATCTGTGCCAGTCACACATTTTTTTGTTTTGTCTGCTTGACATTATTTCTATATTAGTTTTTTTTTTTAAGATTTTATTTATTTATTTGACAGACGGAGATCACAGAGAAACAGGCAGAAAGAAGGGAGGAAGCAGGCTCCCTGCTGAGCAGAGAGCACGATGCGGGGCTGGATCCCAGGACCCTGCGATCATGACCTGAGCTGAAGGCAGAGCTTTAACCCACTGAGCCACCCAGGCGCCCCTCTATATTAGTTTTTAATAGCTGAGTAACAAATTACCAATTTAGTTCTTAACAAAATACCAACTTAGCTCTTAAAACAAGAGCCATTTATTGTTGTACCACTCTGTGTATTAAGAACTGGGAAGCCCTTATTAGTACTTCTGGCTTAAAATTTCTCATGAGTTTGCCATCAAGATTTTAGCTAGGCTGCAGTCATCTGGAGGATTTTGCTGGAGCTGAAGGACTTACTTGGAATCTCACTCACATGGCTGTTGGCAAGAAGTCTTAGTTCATTGTTGGCTGTTAGCCAGAGGCCTCCATTCCTCACCATAGGGACCATAGGAAAGCTCTAATGTTCTCATGACAGGGAGAAAGCTACATAACTTTTATTATCTAATCTTGGAACTGTGACTGGCTGTGACTTTCATGTTCACCATATTCTATTTTTCAGAATCAAGTGATTAAATCCAGCCCACATTTAAGGACAGGGAAATTAAGCTTTACCTCTCAAAAGGAGAAGTATCAGATGATTTGTGGATATATTTTGAAACCAAAGCACCCTCCTACAGAGAAGTACTTTTCTGCCATAATAATGCATCTGACTTTCATAGTGCTCTCCTGGACCCAGGAGTTAGCATATAACCAGATCAGGCCAATGACTTCCATCACTGGACAATGATAGTTATGTTCCAGAGTCTACTACTAACGATCATTCACTCTTCAACCCAAGAGATGTATCTACACTTACCTATCATAATCCCTTTACCAACATACTCTCTGCTCTCCCAAATTTATATATTTGTCTAATTGTCTAACAGATTCCTGTCAGAAATATGTTTCTAAATAATTTCCTCATCTTATTATATCTTCTTAATCTTTGTGTATAAAATCCTAATACATCTCTGAATTCTAGCTCAAATGCTACCTCATGTTAAGGTTTTCTGTATTAAAAAAAAAAAAAATCTTACCCCCCCTTCTCATCCTCTTACATTCTTTCAGTCTACCTTTTACATTAGCCATTGCATAGCAACGAGCCTCATACAGATATGACCTGACAGTACCTTCCATTAGCTGTACAAGTGATCTTTTACTTTCTGTCCCAAGCTTCTCTGACAAAGGACACCTGTGGGAAACAATCTGGACACTTATGTGCAACCTGGGAGTTGGAGACCATTAATGTCCCAATAGGCCACTACTGATAGAATAGAGAGAGAGTCATTGTTATTAAGTTCTGACCTCTTTCGTCCTTTAGACAGGCAATTCTGGGACATATCCTTCACGGCTCCACAGAAAGTCAAGAGAGAATCTAGCCAAGTAGCTATCAGTAGTGACCAATTCAAGAATGTATTCTGGAGTTAGCTTTCCCTTCTTCCCTATTCCCCTCAGCCTGAACTGCCACTCCTCTTCCCTGCAACTATCTCTGAAAATAAACTACCTGCCTACTAGCAATATTCTCTACCTCTGTTTCAAGGTCTATACCTTGAGGAAGACCATCTACTTGGGGATAATGAAAAGCAATCACTTCCTTCTCTATCACAGTGGGTCTTCTATGTTGTCCTTATTATGTCTCCCTGTACTTGGCTGTAACATTTTTTAAAGTGAAAACTGTGCTATTTATCTTAACAACCATGATATCTAGCCCAGTGATTTTCATATCATAGATTTTCAATCATTTCTTGGATGAAAAGTAATGTTTAAATTCCTTAAAAGTAGAAGACATAGTGAATACATATCCATGTTGTCCACAAAGCCAGGTAAGAAACTCCTTTGTAAAATGTGTCTTCTAAAATTTAGTCAATGAGACAAATCAATTTCAACTTAAAACAGACGCAGACTCTGGTAATTTGAATTTTGGGAGGGATCTCTTCTAGCAAATTATAGCTATAGATTTATGGGGAACTTTTGGGTATTTTAAGAACTTCATAAAGCCCAAGCATCTTGGGAGGATCATCTGAAGCTGTATTATATAACACCAGGAAAAAGGAATTACAGAATAGCCAAATTAATATAAGAATGAAAAACATTATTTTAACATAGAAACCAGCCCTATCATTTTCCTTTGTCTTTATTTCATAATGTGCTGTAGTAATGAAGGACACTTCTAGCAAAAAAGTCCTTCTTATCTTTTGGTTGATGTGTTTCCTAAATCTTCACAAAACTCTATTCCATTACTCCATGAATCCTTCTAGCTTTTGTTCTTATATAACTGTATGTAACCTCCTACTCCAATAATAAAAAACCTGGCTCCCACTGTATGCAAGCCATGAATTTCATTGGTCAATTGCAGTATACATGCACAACATTATCAGAATTGTTAATCAGTTATGCTGTGTGAATCAGTTTTATCAACTAGAGTATAGTACTTACATGCAGTTTCTTTTGCCTTTAGTCTCACAGACTCCACACATTTCCAAAATTACTTCAGTCAGTCCCTTTCACTCCATCCTCTTTCATCAAATTTCATACCTTTACTCTCCATTCCATCATATGGTATCTTTTAAATATTTCAAATGACTTAAAAATTTACATACATAAAATTTCATTCTTTTTGCTGTACAGTTCTATAGGTTATTACAAACACACAGTTTTGTATACCCATCGTTACAGTATCATAGTGAACAGTTTTGCCTCTCCCCAAAATTCCCAACCCTTGTAATTCTCCTTCCCCCACAACCACTGAACCCCTAGAAGCCACTGATCTTTTTATTGTCTTTGCAATTTTGTCCTTTCCATAATGTTATATGATTGAAAGTATACATGTAGACTTTGAGACTCACTTTCCTTTAGTAATATGCATTTTAGGTCCATCCATGTGTTTGTGTGGCTTTATACTTTGTTCCTTTTTATTGCTGAGTAGTATTCCTTTGTATGGTTATAAAATAGCTTATCAATTTACCTGTTGAAGGACATCTTGGTTGCTTCCAGTCTTTGGTGATTATAAATGAAACTGTTATAAAAAATTGTGTGTTTTTTGGTGTGTGTGGATATATATATTTTTTAATTATTTGGGAAAATATCTAAGAGTTTGATTGCTGAATCACAAGGTTATGTTGGGCTTTGAAAGAAACTGCCAAAGTGTCTTCCAAAGTCACTGTACCATTTTTTATTCCCTCCAGTAATGAATGAGAGTTTCTGTTGCTATATATTCTCACCAGCACTTGGGAATATTAGTTGTTTGGATTTTAGTTATTCTTTTACATGTATAGGGGTATGTCATTATAGTTTTAGTTTGTATTGTCCTAATGACATAAAATGTTTTTCCTAAATGTTTAGCATCCTTTCAGGTGCTCATTTGCTATCACTATATCTTCTTTGATGAGGTATTTTTTTCCACTCTTGTGCTCATTATATATTGATTTAATTTAGTTTTATGTTTGAAGAGTTCTTTGTATATTTTTGATATGTTCTTTATCATATGTGTTTTGCAAATATTTTCGCCTAGTCTTTGGCTTGTCTTTAATTCTCTTAATAGTATCTTTTGCAAGTTTTTCATTTTATTAAAGACCAGCTTACATGTTTTGTCTTTTATAGCTTATACTTTTAGTGTTGCATCAAAAACTAATCACCAGATTTAAGGTCACCTAGAGTTTCTCACATATTTTCTTCTAGCATTTTTATAATTTTTCGTTTTACATTTGGGATATACATTTTTCTGTAAGATACACATCAATTAAAATATCTTTTTGGTTTTGTTGTTGTTGTTGTTACTTTTGTTAAGATAAAACTTCTAAGACATTTTTGCCAAATGCTCAGTCACGAGGGAATGAGCTGGATTAAAGAAAAGTTGTCTTTGAGAGTGATCTGGCCTCTATTAGATATGCCAAAACTTTGGCAACATTTTCCTTAGATGTGATAGCTCTGTTGGCTGCCAAGACCAAGCTCTGCCTTGGTGCTATGGGACCCTAGAGTTCTAGTCCGTTACTCAGGTTTCATGTTTCTGGGTGTAGATCTTCTCTGGGTCTTGGGTGCACTTGAGGGCTCCTGAAATCTTTGGTTGAATTTTTGAGAATGTATCGTGAAGAGGAAGGGTAGAAGGAAGTGGTGTGTTGTACATGGACTCTTATATCCTTAATTGTCATGTTTGAGGCTCAGTCCTATAAATTGTTATAGTAATAGTAAGTTGTTATTGTTATAGTAAAGAAAAGACAAAGTAGCTTGACTTGATTATATAAGCTAAAGGTACTTTGTTCTTGTGCAAATCTTACTTCAGCAATTGATACCAGGAGGTCAAATTGATAGACAGCTCTTTGGAAACCATAGCACAGTTAACAGAAATGCAGGCGGGTGGGCATGGCTGACATTTTAAAAACTAGATTTATTATACAGCTAATTCTAAGGTTCAAGTACTCTCCCTTAGGTTGGAATTCAGCTTTTGTTAATTAAAAACCCATTTATCTAAATTGTATTAGGTTTCCCACAAATCTGAAATGTGAACACCTGCAAGTGATATTGACATTCTAAAGCCCAGCTGCGTAAGGATGGGTAAGTTATTTTTCATTGTCAGAAATGCCCTTTTTCCAGATCTCTGTATGAGGAAAATAAGTATGTAACAGAGAAAAAAAATGAAGCCCAGCATTATCCTCTGAGAAGACGGATACTTTTTAGAGGCAAGGGAATCACTATATTGATAAATCCTTATTCTGAATTATTTTGCAGTGAATATTTAGAAGCAGTAGAATGTTATGATAAATGAAAACTCTGATGCCAAACTACATAGGCTTGTATCCCAGCTCCAAAAATGACTGAACAGTTGATTTCACTCGTTATTTAATCTCAGTTTCTTAATGAATATAGTATGTTAATTACATACATGATAAGGAGTCTCATGTTACCTATGCTTACAGGGGTATATGCTGGTTTAATCTGGTACTCCTTTGTTCAGGGATGAGGTTCTTTCTTCAGCTTTGTTTCTATCAGAATGTTTGAATTTCCTACTATCTCTTTAAGAGAGAGCTTATAAGCATCCAACCTGTGGAAGATTAAGTTGTTTACCATTCATAGATTGGTGGAGGTAGGGGAAATTCATGACCTATCGCAGTTCCATCTTAGAGGTCTCTCCAAACCATCCAGTCTCTCCTTTAGGTTATAGATGGCACATCATTTCCCCTGTTTCTGCAAAGAAACTATGTTTTCCCCCTTAGATTAGCAGTTTCTTTTTTCTTTTCCTTTAAAGTAAGATGGACAAAAGGAAAATAGCCCCTGGGTTACAAATATGAAAGAAGAGGTTAGAAAAGTAGGGGAAATAGCTCTATTAATTAATATTTCAGGATGTAATTCCACATACATGTAATGCCCAAAGCTCAGTGCCTGGCACTAGTAAGAGGCTAGTAAGAGACTTGTTACTATCTAATCATAATCATCACTATTATGATGACTATCTTGGTTTGGGCTGCTATAACAGAGCACAGATTGAGTAGCTTGCAACCAACAGAAATTTAGTGCCAGCATGGTTAGGTGAGGGCCTTCTTCCAGATCACAAACTTCTTGCTGTGTCTTCCTCTGGTGGAATGGCAAGGAGCTCCCTGAGGACTCTTTTATATGAATGCTATCCATTCATGAGGGCTCTACCTGCATGACCTAAGCAACTCCCAGTGTCCCCACCTCCTAATATAATCATTTTGGGGCTTTAGGTTTTTAACATATCAAGTTGGGTGGGTGGGGCAACAAGATTCAGATCTTAGAAATGACACATGAAGTTTCCCTGGTAGGGGTTTTGAAAAGGATTACAAATAAGAATTCCTGAGTAGAGGGACAAGGAAGAAAGAAAGAAAGAAAGAAAGAAAGAAAGGGAAAGAAAAGGGAAGGAAAACTGTCTTGACTACTTCAATTAGCAACCAAACCAGAAATAGAGGCTAAAGAGAGAGTGACCCTAGGAAAGAAAGGAATTAGAATTGTCCTGAAAGCTTTCTTTGACTAGCTTGTGCTTCACGCTAAATAGCACCTTGATCTCAGATCCAGGAAAGAAAAATCAGTCCTGCTCAGGCACCCACATATATATTGGCAAGTGCCAACAGATTATTCAATGAACAACAAGATAGGTAAAACACATCTCTCTCGCAATAGTTTGGACTTGGTGGTTATGTCTCTAGAGTCTCAGATGGTGCCAAGACCAGGGCTCACTGCAGGGCCGAGGTTGGGTGACTCCTAACATTTTCATTTTCTTTTCAGCACAAATAATTTCCAAGTCACTTGGAATAAAGCAAATTTAATAAATGGACAGGAAACTCTCTCATGCAATTGGCTAATGTTAATTAGCCAGAAATAATGGTGTACTTAGAAGATCCCAACTTAAGGGTTTAATCAATTTGGGAAGTCATTTTTTTATTTCTTGGGTCAGTTTTACATGTTGTATCCAGAAGCTAGAGTTATTCCTGTTATTAAAATCATCAAGCCTATTCCTTTTCCTGCCATTTCTACAATCCTCTAGGACATTTTCTGAAGCTACTCTGTGTTTACAGTGACTTAATCATAATTTTTTATTTGTTTTCACTAAACATGCAGATTTTTAGCATTGAACCTCAGCTTGACTTTTACATAATAATGGCCCATTTGCATATGCTTTACATGTTAATTATTATGCTGCTAATCTCTTTGCTATAATTAAAGTTAGCACTTCATTATAAAATCCTATTTTCTAAGTTTTATACCATGACAGTAAATATTTCCTGAAGCTAATATTAATCTACCCACTTATTTGCAGTTCCTTTTTATGTATTGAGATGTGTGTGCGTGTGTGTGTGTGTGTGTATGTGTTTTCCCAAGTATGGTGATGGTATAAAGTTTAGAAAGTTTTGTATTTTTGTTATCTTCATGTCTGAGCCTGAAGTTAGTTTACTCATTTCACAATGATTGAGCATTTTCACTAATAGTTGCTTTATCTTTGTTACATTAGTTTGCATTACATATATCTGATGCAATATTTCTGGTATCAAAACCTATCGTATGAAATCACTTCTACCACATTATGATTTGTGTGGGTTCTGAATAATCTAACTAGTTGATTGTCTTCTTTCTATGGAAATAGACTGTATCAGAACTTTGCTAAGGGCTAACACCAGTATTGATTCAGCCAGTCTTACTAAGTTTAGAGACTCAATGAGAACCCCAAAGTACAGATATCATGTACTTTCCAAAACATGAGCCACATCTATTTTCTATTCCAAATCTATTTTTTACTAACTGAAGAAAATATCCTGAAAAGAATTTGTGACAATATGGATTGGTTGTCAAGAGACCAAAGTTTTATCTGGCAGTTTGACCAAGTACATGTCTCTTATCTTCTCTGGTATTTGGTTCAAACTATGAGGATTTTAATGAGATAATTTCTAGGGTCTACATGCTGTAAAATTCTGAAATTCTTAGAACTGATATTTTAAAAGGCCTATGTTCAAATCCCAAATCCACTCTGATAAACTCTATTGATTGGCCAGTTGATCTCCCTGGGGTTAGGTTTCTCAACTGTGAAACAAGAGAAAGAATCTGATATGCATAGGCTTTTTCAAGTATAACATTGGAAATTGTAGATTAGTAGTGCAGGAAAATAAAGGCTAAAACCACAAATAATGGCATGTTGAATGTATGTATTATGTTCTGCTTCTTCATAAAATCCCATTAAATGACACCAGAAGAATGTTTATAAGATTTGGAGATTTGAAGATTTGGAGAGAAAATCTTACAAGAAGATGACAAGAACAACGAGAATGGGAGAAGACATAATAGCAACAAAACTTGGAAGCTGGGAAATTGAGGGAGAAGGAGCAACTGACTTGGTATACCCAAGAAAACTGAACCTTAAGCCAATGATAGGGAAAGCAGAACAGCAACTATATTTACACTGTGACCATTCAAAAGACTCCAGAATTCTCTTTATTAGTTACTTCTGAAGATGGGGCAGAAACTAGGACTCTACAAGGCTGATTGAAAATCTCTTTAAGACATCTGTAAATCTTCACATACCATTTTCGGGTTTCCAACTAAGGAATGGCTCTTCCTCTATCCAGAGAGTGATCAAAGTTCTTTTCATGCGTTGAGTCAAACTAAGGGTTTCTGAACTGGGGAAGAGCAGACCAAGTTGAAAATTAGAGTCCATACAGAAAAGAGGGAGAAAATTAAAGTGCATATGTTGATTAAGTCCTCAGACTTCCTCCATCACTTGGCCCCTAGAATGCTAGCAGCCAAGTCAGGGGATAGAAAGAATCTTCTCTAAGTACTCTGGATTAATCAAGAAGAAAGACTTAATGATATTAACACAAAATGTCTCAATAAACAAATAGTCCAGATGAACATCCCTCATTAAAACTACGTTCAATACAATCATACTTAGATGTCCCTATCAGTGTGTTATTATCTATTCTAAAATATAAATGGACAGCCAAAGGTATTCCGACACTTTAAGAATGCATTTAATATGGGGCGCCTAGGTGGCTCAGTGGGTTAAGCCACTACCTTCGGTTCAGGTCATGATCTCCAGGTCCTGGGATTGAGCCCCGTATCGGACTCTCTGCTTGGCAAGGAGCCTACTTCCTCCTCTCTCTCTGCCTGCCTCTCTGCCTCCTTGTGGTCTCTGTCTGTCAAATAAATAAAATCTTTAAGAAAAAAAAAAAGAATGCATTTAATATGAAAGACAAGGCCAAAAATGAACACAAAAACAGAATAAAAGGATAATGTGGAGGGGACTTTTTTTTTTTAAAGCAAGGTGACAATGAATTACCAAAAAGATTTGGAAAGATGAGAGGGAAGTAGAGGGGTAGAGGGTTGAAAAGCAGTTGGAGGAGAAGGAAGAGCCACTCTGTGGATGACTGATGTACTAAACAGCCAAATTTCAACCAACTGATAACCCGGAAAGAAAACTTTGTAAGCTATCGACCAATTCATTTCTTTCTTTAATGTGAAGAAATCAAGAGGTAAGTTTCAGGTGTATGGGGTGTTCAAAGATAAGATCTTAAAATAAGAACTTATAATGAACTTTTATTTAAAAGTCTCTTTTAGTTGTGGTTATTTGGATTCATTGTCTCAATTTTCTACTCAATTTCTTTAGCTAAATTCTGACTGCAGGGACACAAATATGCTGAATTCTTTATTCTTGCCTGTTTTGGAACTGATTCAGAGGGAAATCCTGAACAACACTTTCTTATCCCTAGAAGTCCTCTGGGGGACCTACAGTGGCAATCCTAGGTGTTAGAGCCAAATATACATTGGGGGAACCACTGATTTACTCCTGTCATTCTGAGAATATTGTCATAAAGGGATGTGTTGGAAGAATGAAGTGGCAGGGATTGTGGGAGATCTATCTGAAACAATAGCACAGTGACCAGAAGGAGAGGAGGGACTCAATGATCTGGGACCCAGTGGAGAGCATATGGTTGTGCTCATAACAGGATATCCATATGTACATGGATCCATATGTTTGATCTTCCTCCCTTTGGCATTATCCAGGGAAAACCAGGAGTCCAGACTGAGCTCATCACTTTCTATGCTTACTGCCACATAGGTGATGAAGTTTTAGAATATAAGTGAGTCAGTGGTGTAGAGTCTGGAGCTGACAACCAAGAAAGAATTCTTGAGACATCTTTGGTGCAAAATAGTGGTTTATTAAAGCATGGGGATAGGACCCATGGGCAGAAAGTGCTGCTGCACTGGGGTTGTGAAGAGTGGTCCATTATATACTTGCAAGTTGAGAGGGGGTCAGGGATAGCATAAGTCTCTAAGGAATTTTGGAAGCAAGGTTTCCAGGACCTTTAAGGGCTAGTTATTGTTGGGAAAAGGTCACTTATCACCATAAATCTTAGTCATGAGACCCTTCAGATGTATATCAGTAGGCCATATGCTTGGGGATGATTGCCAGCATGTACCTTGGAGGGTTTAGAGGTAAAGGAAGTTTCCAAAGGAATTTTTATATGTTAAAGTAGACTTATAGAATCCTGGTTGATGTGTGTGTGGGGGGGTCAGTTTAGGATTGCCTTTTGCCCTTAGCAAAGTATTAAGGTGGAGGCAGTTGAGTCCCTAGAGGAATGTCACTCTTCCTATTTCAAGGACTTGTCAGTGGGTTCTAGGTAGTAAGGAAATTTAATAACTTTTCTTCTACCTCTGTTTCCCACATCACAGGGGCCTGCCTGGTATGTGTAATTCATAGGCTGAATTGCCCACTTTTCTCTCAGCTTTGTCAGTGTCCATTTTCTATGTTTTAACCTAATGGTTGGCCAGGTGCAAGAGCTCCCAGATAAGGAAGGAGGCTATGCTATGTGAAATAGCCTCTCTGCTTTGTGAAACTGATTTGAGAGCAGTGAGAGAGGCAGGACACAGACATTCTAACATATTTTGTGGAAAAGGAAACAAATAGGCTTCCTGTGTTTGTTTCTCTGCTACTGTTTTTTTATTAGTATGCAGGAGGGTAATTATTCTTAAAACACCAATTTTTAATTTGATTTGTATTTGTATTTTTAGGTGCGGAAATACTATTTAACGGTATAACATGCCCTCGATATCTCTTCTTGTTCCAATATTTCCTACTTCATAGAGGTGAAAGAGATTGTCACACTTCAATGAAGGATCCTTCATAAACTGCAAGTGCTAGTTTGAGAAAGCTGACATTTGAGAAGTCATGCTGTGTTTCCATGGAAACAACTTGCAGTTTTAAGAAAAACTCTTAGAGCCAGATTTTAATCTCAAATGCAGGAAGCACATTCTAAATGGAGAAGAGGAATGGAGTAATGATAGAAGAAATGCTAATTTGAAGGCACAGAGTGATTGTTTTTTGCAAATTTAAAACCTCATCCTAAGGTTATATTTGTTGTATGTATACAGTTTTCTAATAGTGCATCCAAGTTGGATTTTGTCAGAGGTCCAAGTGCATTGAAAATGAAGGATTATTAGTATGAGACTCTCATCTTCAATTTTGGAGGGAATTTAAGAAAGCTGTTTAAAAGGAAGAACTCTATGAAGGGATACTTCTGCAGTAACACACAATGGGGCTATGAAATTTTGGCATAGACTCATCTCTGTGGAAATATAGCACCGTTCTTACGCACTAAATGACAAATTGGCTGTGTGTTAAAATTTTATTTTGAGAATGGACACAGTGTGAGAAACATGTTAAATAAGGACTCGGAATAAAGGAGTAGGATTCTTTTGTAATATTTATAATGAAAAAGAAATGAGAAAAAGGAAAAGCTTTGTGATAGTCTCAAAAACATTCATACGTATGTTGGCACACTTAAAAAGTAAGTTGGAAGGAGATATGAGGTATTGCTAGCTAAGACAAAATGTCTTTCAAAAGTTTTGAAAGGTCTTTTGAATGTTCTTGCCATCTGTGAAAGATCAGAACTAACTAGAGGATTACTGATTAAGTAATGAATGTTATAAAATGTCCTAAGTAATTCTTTTTTCTCAGTGAAGTTTTCAGAAAAGGATCAGTTAGTGAGAACTTCTTAAAAGCCTAGATAAACACGGCTATTATAGTTGAACAAGGAGAATGGAGACAAGATCCCCTATTTTCCAGAAGAGAAAAATGAACCTATCAGAAATGTGATAAAATCATCAAAACCACATATACAGCTACAAATAAATTGTAGCACTAGGTGATGGATCTATTGCATAACAGAAAATTCTTCATAAAAATTTATACATTTTAATAGAAAACTGTCTTTTCTATAACCCAACAAATGGTAGTATTTTAATATTTTAATTTTTCTTTGATTTGCTGCTTTGCTTATGCTTCACTTAACCCCAGGAATTTATATGCATTGAGATACAATAGTGAGTAAACAGAGAGGACCTACAAGGACATGGAGCTTTAATTCCAGAAGGAATGACAGACCATAAGAACAGTTATATAATACTGTCTTTTGGTAACAGAGCCTTGAAGAACAGTGACATAGAACTAAATGTCACATAGAACTAGATGTCACATAGAACATAGAACTAAAAACTGATATGGCTGTTATTCTAAATAGTATAGTAAGGGAATTAATTTGAGACCTTTGGGCAGAGGCAAAAATGAAATGAGGGTAACAGGAAGATTTATGATGATCTTGGGGAAGATCATTCAAGGAGAAGAAACAGCAAAGACAAAGAAAAGAGGAGCTTGAGGAACACATCTGCATAGAGCACTGTAGAGACAACAAAAAGGTCTGTGTGGCTAGAATGGAGAGAGCAAAGGAAGAATGAGGAAAAGGTGATCAGGACAGAAGCCAGGTCTTGTTCATGCCTGTTTAAATACCCACTAAATACTTTAGATTTTATTCCTAGGGTTGAGAGGAGTCACTAGATGGTTTTATGAAATATGATGTAACTTAACATAGTAAAAAGGATCACTCAGGTACTAAGAAGGAGATAGACTCTGTGCTTCCAAAAATAGAAACAAGTTGAGAAGTTTCAGTCAGGAAAGTTGGTGGTTATGACCAAAATGGTCCTAGTGAATGAAGTGAGAAAGATTCATATTTGGGACATATTTTAAAGGCAGCACTGGTATATTCTCCATAAAAAAAAAAAAAAAAGGATGTGGGATGCGAAGTAAAGATTGATTGCAAGGATTTTGGCATGAGGATCAGAAAGTATGCTGATGTCATTTGCTGGGAAAGCAAATGTTTGTGGGATGCAGGAAATTGTGTTCAGTTTTTAAAAAGTTAAATTTAAGTTACCTATTAGAAATCCAAATTCAGATTAGCTGTATAAGCCAAAATATTCAGATGAGAAGTCAGAGCTTATAGATACAATTTTGGAAGTGATATGCATATCCATGAGATTTAAAGCCATGGAACTAGACAAGTTTGGAAAAAGAATGTGGATAGAGAAGACATACAAGTACAGAACCCAGAGCCTTGTAATCTTCAGTGGTTGAGAAAGGCCATGAGTATGCAACAAGGTAGATTGAAAAAGAGCAATGAATATTAGAAGGAAAAACAGAAGTGGGTGATGTCACCAAAACTAAGGGAAGAAATTTCTTCAAGGAGAAGGAAGTGACCTACTATGTCATTGCTGAATTTAAATAAGATGGAGATTGAAAATTGTCTTTTAAATTTGGCAATTTGGAGGTCATTAAAGACCCTGATAAGAGTATTTTTAGTGAAGTGGTAGGAAAGAAAGATTTAATTGGATCCAAGAGAATAGTGGAAGAAGTACGTAAGAGAATATAAACAATTCTCCTGAGACATTTACTATATATAAAGGAACAGAGGGCTATAACTGGTGGGAAAGAAAGTCAAGGGAAGGTTTTGTTGTTGTTTTAGGATGGGAATATTATACATTCTTTTATGCAAATGAGAACTATCCGAAAGATAGAGAAAATAAATGGAAGATGGAGAAGGAAGAAATAATTCGAGGAGCAAAGTCTTTGAGGTGAGAAGGAATTGTATTAAATGCCCAGTTTAAAAGATGGCTTTAGGAACATGAAAATTTTATACATTGTAACAGGAAAGACAGTTGAATAATCAAAGAGAGGTGTAGGTAGATTGGAATACTGGCTAATGGTTGTAGAAATTCTCTTCAGATAGGATCCACTTCCTCAATGAATTCCAGAGATCATAGACAAAGAGTTTTGGGAATTCAGGGGTGTATTAGTTGCATATTGCCCTGTAACAATATCATAAATACATAGCAGCTGAAAACAAGGCAGTTTTTTTTTTAATTTTATTTTTTCAGTGTTCCAAAATTTCAGTGTTCCAAAAATGTACCACATCCAGTGCTCCATGAAATACATGTCCTGCTTAATACCTACCACCAGACTCACACATTCCCCCACTCCCCTCCCCTCTAAAACCCTCAGTTTGCTTCTCAGAGTCCACAGTCCCTCATGGTTCACCTCTTTCTCCAATTTCCCTCAATTCACTTTTCCTTTCCTTCTCCTAATGTCCTCCATGTTACTCCTTATGTTCCACAAGTACTTGAAACTGTATGATAATTGACTTTCTCTGCTTGACTTATTTCACTCAGCATAATCTCCTCCAGTCCCACCCATGTTGACACAAAGTTGGGGTATTCATCCTTTCTGATGGTTGAGTAATATTCCATTGTATATATGGACCACATCTTCTTTATCCATTTGTCTGTTGAAGGGCATCTTGGCTCTTTCCACAGTTTGGCTATTGTGGACATTACTGCTATGAATATTGGGACACATATGGTCCTTCTTTTCACTATATCTTTATCTTTGGTATAAATACCCAGTAGTGCAATTGCTGGGTCATAGGGTAGCTTTATTTTTAGTGTTTTGAGGAACCTCCACACTGCTTTCCAAAGTGGCTGCACCAACTTGCATTCCTATCAACAGTGTAAGAGGGTTCCCTTTCTCCACCACCTCTCCAACACTTGTTATTTCCTGTCTTGTTAATCTTTGTCAATCTAACTGGTGTAAGGTGGTATCTCAACATGGTTTTGATTTGAATTTCCCTGATTACTAATGATGATGAACATTTTTTCATGTATCTGCTAGCCATTTGTATGTCTTCTTTGGAGAAGTGTCTGTTCATGTCTTCTGCCCATTTTTTGACATGATTATCTGTTTTTTGGGTGTTGAGTTTGAAGGGTTCTTTATAGATCTTGGATATCGGCCCTCTGTCTATAGTGTCTTTTGCGAATATCTTCTTCCATTCTGCGGGCTGCCTGTTTGTTTTGTTGACTGTTTCCTTTGCTGTGCAGAAGCTTTTGATCTTGATGAAGTCCCAAAAGTTCATTTTCGCTTTTGTTTCCCTTGCCTTTGGAGACATGTCTTGAAAGAATTTGCTGTGGCTGATGTCAAAGAGGTTACTACCTATGTTCTCCTCTAGGATTTTGATGGATTCCTTTCTCAAATGGAGGTCTTTCATCCATTTTGAGTTTATCTTTGTGTATGGTGTAAGAGAATGGTCAAGTTTCATTTTTCTATACATAGCTGTTCAATTTTCCCAGCACCATTTATTGAAGAGATTGTATTTTTTTTTTCAACTGGATATTTTTTCCTGCTTTAAAACAAAGCAGATTTATCATTTTATATTTTCTGTGGGTCAGGAGTCCAAGCATAGTTTACCTGGTCCTCTAAAAGTCTGTAATCAAGGTGTCAGCCAAAGCATGTTCTTAAGACTTTACTAGGGAAAGATTCACTTTCATAATCATGTAGCTTTTGGCAGGATTCAAATACTTGCAGACTGATGGATTAAGGATCTTATTTCTTGCTTAGTTTCTTGCTTCCGTCAGCTGATTCCCTTCAGCTCTTTTTCATGTCAACTTTCCAAGTAAGGCTGCTTGCCTCATCAAAGCCAGCAAGGGAGATTTCTGCTTCTAGCAAAGCAGAAATCATAATCTCATATCATAACCACAGATGTGAACATCATCAATTTGTAGTATTCTATTGGTCAGAAGCAAGTCCCAGACCCTTTCCACACACTCAAGAGGAAGAGATTACACAAGAACTTGTGTACCAGGAAGTTAGGATAACTGAGGTTGTGTTAGAGTCTGTGGACCACGGGGAAGAATGGGAACTTGAGTCAGATGAAAAAATGTTTAGTCCCATGTGCAGGTAAATTGGGAAGGGATATGGGCTATGGATTTTTTATCAGGTGGACTCAATCTTACTGTGTTGATAGTATCTTATGGAGATATGGATTAAGTCTAATTATAGACCCATCTTGGAACTGATTCAAAGTAAAGTTTGGAGGATTGAAGGATGGGAAGTCATGGTCATAGTGAAAGTAAAAGAGAAACTGTTGTTTCCTCCCCACCCCTTGCAATTCCTGATCCAGTGGAGAGCAGTGCAAGAATTAGGAGAAGGGGTTCTTTCCAGAAACAGTTCACTTTCAGTATAGCACAATGAAGCAAATAGAGTTGAACATGTCTAGGTTTAAATCCTGGTCTTATACTTATTAGCTCTAGAACCCTGAGTAGGTTACTGTGAATCATTTCCCTCAACTAATAGCACATAACTCCAGGAGTTAAGTGCTACTACTTGCATTTTACAGATGAGGAAACTAAAACTAGAGCTAAAGTTAGCTCCTTTACCCTATAAGGATATTTTGAAGGTTAACAGGACAATAAACTTAAAACATAGCGGATATTCAAAAATAATTAGTCATAAATAGCATCCTCATCTAAGATGAACCAACATGCTCTAATCAAAATATATGTAGGGAGGGGCGCCTGGGTGGCTCAGTGGGTTAAGCCTCTGCCTTCAGCTCAGGTCATGGTCTCAGGGTCCTGGGATCGAGCTCCACATCAGGCTCTCTGCTCAGCAGGGTGCCTGCTTCCCTTCCTCTCTCTCTCTGCTTGCCTCTCTGCCTACTTGTGATCTCTGTCTGTCAAATAACTAAATAAAATCTTTAAAAAAAAATATATATATGTAGGGAAAGTAATGGAAGTTCAACTATTACCTAATTTAGAGTTTGTAATTTATGAAAAATATGATAGACCATTACCCCTAAAACTTATTTTCAAAGTCCACAAAGCTTAAAGCAGATTATAACATGCAAAAATTACTTTGATATTTAGATTTAAAAATTGAAAAGAGAATTCAAAAATGTATGGCATCATATTTATCCCAATAGTTCTACCTATGAAAAAAAAGAAAAAAATCTGGCCTGGAAGAATGTTATCTCTAGCACTTAGTTGTTGCTGTTGTTGTTGTTGTTGTTGTTGTTGTTTTTAGAAAGGAAGGAAGGAAAAAAAAACAATGGAGAGGGAAGGAAGAAGGAAGGGGGGAAAGACAGAAAGCAAGAGAGAAGTGAAGAGAAAATAAGAAAAAAGGAGGCCTTAGAGAATTTTTTTTAAAACTTTGAAAATGAAGTACATTTAAGTATATTTCCAAGTTGATTATCAAGATTTTAGTGAAAATGTCACTATAAATTGTTGGCTTACTTGAAGCTAGTTAGGTAAAATAGGTTTCTCAAATTCATAGTTGAAAATATTTCTTAGAGCAATTAGCAATTAGCATTAAGAAAGCATGATGCTTATAAATGGTGAATAAAAACACATTTCTCTGGGGTTCTTGGAAATCAGTGCACAATAAGGAAGAAATATTTCAGCTTATGAACTCTTGGATTAATGCCTACAAAAGGTAAAAAGTCAAAAAGACTGAAATGTTGGAGGGCATCATTAAAGAAAATCAATATTTTCTCAGCTCTCTTAATAATGTATAATGCCATAATGCTGAGCAACAATAGAACAGTTGTCAATTAGTGAGAGATACCTTAATTAAAGAAAAGTTTTGGGTGTTTCACTAATGGTAAAGAGATTACTGAGATCAATCTGCATGGTGTTATAATCACACCTGCAGAATATCAGATATCATTTGAATGAAGTGAATGTTTGAAATGTGGAGAAAAGGGAACCCTTGTGTAATGTTGATGGGAATGTAAATTGGTGCAGCCACTACTGAAAACAGAATGGAGGTTCCTCAAAATTTGAAAATAGAACTACAAGATCTAGTAATTCCACCCCTGGGTATTGATTTGAAGAAAACAAAAACAGTAATTCAAATATAGGCACCCCTATGTTCACTGCAGCAATAGTCAAGATATGGATATACCCATAGTCCATAGATAGATGAATAAAGAAAGAAGAATGAATAAAGAAAGAAGATGTGAAACACACACACACACACACACACACACACACACACACGTATAAACTGGGATATTACTCAACCATAAGAAACAATGGAATCTTGCCATTTGCTATGACAGGAACCTAGAAGGTGTTATGCTAAGTGAAATAAGTCAGAGAAAGACACTCTATGATTTCACTTTTATGTAAAACCTAAGAAAACAAAAGAAACACAACAGGACTCACAGATGAAGGGAACAGACTGATGTTTGGGGGGAATGGGGAATGAGTGAAATAGGTAAAGGGGATTAAAATGTACAAACTTCTAGTTATAAATAAGTCATGTAAAGTACAGCATAGGGAATATAGTCAATAATATAATAACTGGTAACAGATGGTAACTGGATTTAACCTCCATCGTATTCTAAAGTATTTAAATTATGTTAGTTAAACCAAAGTTAAAACACTTGAAACTAATATTATATTGTGTATCAGCTATATGTCAATAAAAAATTAAGATGAAATAAAATAGAATAAAACCGTTTTAAGTGAAATCAGGTGTCACTTAACCATAACAGTGTGGAATTTTAATTATATTCATACCTATATAATGTAAGAAATCTAAGAATAAATTTAAGTAAATATATCTGAAAATATCTGTTATTAAATATGATTTCATATAATTATCAAATACTATAATAACCATGAAAATTTCCAAATATAAGCCTGTGGCAGCTGACATTGAGAAAATATATAAAATATTGGGTTCTCAATTACTAGTCATGCTTGCATAAATATATTTTCTTATCTTTTTATTTTTCAATATTATAAATTATAGAATGAAACTTTATAAAATAGCTAATTTTATGTGGATTTTTAATGATAAAACAACACAAATTTAAACAAAAGATCTCTGTATATGGTTTTGTTATTCAGTCTTCCTCACTATTGAAATAATTTAATATTCATCAGTAAAGATCCCTTTTAACATGGGCAGAAAAATTTGGGGCTATATTATAAATGTAGTGTATTAAGAAATAATGTCCTTGTTGAAGCTAAACAGGGCATGCTTACTTGGGGCAACAAAATCAACATAATTTAAATAATATTTATTTTTTCTTCTATGTAAATATATATAATGATTAAATAAATAAATCATGCATAATTTACATATTAGGCTTAAAATAGTTTTATAAGAGGAATAGTCATAAGAGAAAAAGTTCAAGAAGCTGCAGTATGTAGAAAATTCTACATTAATTGGTGTTAGATGTTACCAGATTTTGTGAGCAAATAAAAGAAATCTGAAGTTCTCTCAAAACTCTCAGTTCTTACAGGATTATTCATGCATCCTCAAAATATTTGCCACTTTTCCTTATAGAAATTAACATATTCTTTGTAAAAAAAATATCGTGCTTTATTCAGAAATAAAGCATTATAAAACTATCACACTTAATTGTCTCAAACTCTTTTGTCTTTTTTCTTGATTAAGTTGCACTCATGGAGAGAACACCCACTAATTCATCCATGCAGTTGTCATCAGCTCTACCTGACTCTGGTTCAGCCACACTAGGAGACATAATTGATTTCGATTAAGAAGTTTTTCATAATTGTATATGCTTAAAAATAACTGCTCCACTCAGGGGTCAGCCACCCACTAGGTAGTAGACCACTGGTCAATAAACTTAGTTATCTGCTTAAGCCCCATTTCTGTTTTACCCATTGGTCCTTAGAATATTGTTCATCTTAATTATACCAAAGTCAGGTGGTTTCAGGACTCAAATTATACTCTTTATAGGAAATCGAATGCACAAAAAATAAAGTTTTTGTATATTTGTTTAATGAGTTCTCAGAACATGTCAAACATTTCAAAAGTTATATATCATAAAATCTGTTTTCCTACAGTGTGCAAACAATGGAATTTGGTGATGTTTCAGTTATCAGATGTAAACTTGAGCAAATTATTGTTTTCTCCCTCCATTAAGAGACTGATGATGACATCAGAGTCTATTTCATAATATATGTGATATACTTAAGAGAATGTTTGACTCATAGTAAGAACTCAGAAATTCAATAAGGTATTATTGTCTTGGTGAGCCAATATGCTGGGTTCTTAGGTTTTAAAACTGGAGAGTGACTCCTCTGTGAATGTTTCCTTAGTCTTTCAGAGGATCAACTCACGCTTTCTGATGCCTTTCCTTATGTACCTCTCTGTTCAGAGTTACAACAGTATATGCAGTTGTATTAATCAGAAGTCTTTCAGTCCCATGAATGAAATCTAACTAAAATTCGCTTAATCAAAAAGAAAGGTTTATGACTAATGGAAGGGAGCTGAAAGGCAAACACAGTTTAGGGTATAATTTGAGGGTTCCAAATGTTGTTATCAAGGCTCTTTTTCTCCATCTCTTGCTTCCTTTTGTATATTTTTTTTCTCAGACTGAAGATTTCCATGTGGGACAAAATTTATCTAAGGAGTGCTCCAAGTCTCTATCATTAGAGCATAACTGAGCTTGGTTCAAATGCCTGGCCCGGAAGCAATCACTGTAGCAAATGGAGAAGATTCATTTGCTAGTTTATACCATATAGCCAACCCAAAGGTACAGGGACTAATAACCCCATCAGGACCACATAGAATAGGGAAAGGTTGTTCCTCAAATACCAAGGACAGATTTTTTATCCTAAGAGTTAAGGGACACTGCCAAACAGAAATGATGATTATCTTGTGAAGAAATTATTTTTTTGCTTCTAACCTGTGAATTCCTTGGGGATGGAGGTATTACCTTCATTTTATTTCTACATTATCTAAAAGTGAGTACACTATATATGTGTGTTCAGTGAAAATCGTGGGTGTAATCTAAACTAAAATAGACTGGTCAAAGAAGGCCTCACTGGAAAGTCCTCACTAACCTGAGCAAAACCTGAAGAAGGTAAGGGACTACCATGGTATATTTGTTAAAACTAGGAAACTCACACTGATTACTTCAGACTTTTATTCAGAGTTCAGTAGTTGTTCCCTTAACGTCTTTTTCCTGTTTCAGGGTCCAGTCCCAGAAACCATTTGCGTTTAGTTGCCATGTTGCCTTAGTCTCTGCTGGCCTATGACAGACAACCTTTCCTTATTTCATGAGGTCGACAGTTTTGTGGAGTATTGGTTAGGTATTTTGCAGAAAGCCCCTCAATTTGAATGTGTCTGATTTTTTTTTTTTCTTAGGACTAGACTGGGATTTTTGCTTCTTGGAGGGGATACCATAGAGGCAATATGTTTTTTGAAGTTAGAAGAAAACAGATCCTGTTAGCTGATGAAATGAGTCAGTAGAGAGGGGAGATTTAATGATGTTCAAGTAAGAGGGTACTACTGTCAGAGTCATGCCTTTGAGTACACAAGAAGAAACAGGATTTAGAACCCAGAGGGAGAAATTGGCCTTAGATGAAAAAAAAGATGGTTCATTCATAATTAAAGGAAAGGCTGACACAGTTTGTAAGCACAGAGGCATGAAGGAGAGTGCTTGTGGTGGTAACAGCTTAGGCACATGTTCTTTTAATTGTGTGTTAGTTTTCCATTGCTTTGTAACAAATGATCACGAATTTAGCAGCTTAAAACAACAAATATTTTATTATCCCTCAGTTTCTGTGAGTCAGGATACGTGGCACGGTCTACCTGGATTCTCAGCTCTAGGATCCCTTAGGGCTGTACCTAAGGTGCTAGCTGGTGTTGAGGAAAATGTAAAGCTGAGTCCTCTTCTCAGCTCATGTGGCTGCTGGGGGAATTCACTTCCTTGAAGATGTTGACTCATGGTGGTTTGCTTCTTGTCAGCTAGAGAGTATCTCTAACGTCTTGTCTCTAATCTTTGGACTTTTTTAAAAAAAAGGTCTCACTTGACCAAACCACAAAGGATTAATTACCATTTGATTAACTTAAAATCAATTGAATAGGTATCTCAATTGTATCCTCAATATTCCTTCACCTTTGCCATGCAATAATTGCAGGGATGATAACCCATTAACTGTGCTGTACTCTGTTAGAAATAAATAATAGACCCTGCTAACACTTATGGGAAGGGGATTATAGAAGAGCAAGGCTCATTGGACGTTAACATTCTTTTTTTCTTTTTTTTTTTAAAGATTTTATTTATTTATTTGACAGACAGAGATCACAAGTAGGCAGAGAGGCAGGCAGAGAGAGAGGAAGGGAAGCAGGCTCCCTGCTGAGCAGAGAGCCCGACGCGGGACTCGATCCCAGGACCCTGAGATCATGACCTGAGCTGAAGGCAGCGGCTTAACCCACTGAGCCATCCAGGCGCCCCGGACGTTAACATTCTTAATTAAGTAAGAAGCGAGATCACAAATTGGACAGAGAAAGTGGTGGAGGTTTCAAGAAATGGGAGAAAAGGATGACATATATCTAAGAATATGTACTTTTGACTAATATTTTCAAGATTTCTCCAGCTTGTAGTTTCCTTGGATAATGGCTTATTCAACCCAATCATCATACTTTTGTCAATTACTTAATAGTCTGAATGGTATTTATGGGACTTTATCACAAATAGCAAGAAAAGAATTGGCTCTACTTTTTTTTTTTTTGATTCTGCTGTCTTTCTTAAGATTGAATGACCTATGAGGAATTATGATTAATGGAGAAATGAGGTTAATATTCAACACATAGTTTTCTAAATCTTAATATTGATTGAAAAGCATGTCAATATTTACTTTTTAAAAAATTTCTGGTGCATGTTCTCTTTTAATAGCTGCGTTAAATTTAGCAAAACATTTAGTGGAAAGAGCACAGGGATTATGCAAATAGCTCAGAAGCTATGACTATCTCAAACATTATACTGTTAGAGTAAATGACTGATTACAAGTCTATTTAATTGGGACACTTCTAGAATTTCTGCCACTAATGTGTTTAATCAACAAAATAGCTTTACTTTTATGTAAGCAATGGAGGTTTTTTTTGTTTTTGTTTGCATTACAGAACTTCTCTGAAATTTACTTTGTATAAAAGTGTCAGAAAAAAAACCCAAACTTATGAAATACAACTATTTTATTTTTAATGTTTTAATTAATGAAGATTGAAAAAGAAATTATATATGCCAATATTACTTAGTTATAACCATCATATCATGGAACGCATCTACAATTTTCTTGCCAGTAGCTCAAAAGGAATAAGATAACAATAAATGTCCAGGAACAGAAAACTTTGTGTAACACATCATTTTGTATATGCAAAGCTTCATATAAACCTGTCTTCAACAAATATTTAATTTGCATCTACTCTGTGTCAGATACTGAGAGTGTAAAGGTGGATAAGATATATACCCTGAGGTTTCAAAGTTATGAAGAATGCTACATTTCATTAAATTTAGTGTTGGGCCCATGACTGCCTTTAAAAAATAATATAATTATCTTTAATGTTCTCTTTTCTATATGTGATATATTTATATTCTTAAAAAAGTGAAACCAAAGATATTTCTCACCCCCAGAAATATACTCACTGATGAAACTTATCTCAATACAAAGTAGTAAGCACTAGAAGTATACTCAGAGTTCCTTAACCTGTGTGAGAGCAGGGAAATTGTCGGGCATAGGGAAATACTTCTAGATAAGTTGGCCCCATAGTAGAATGACATAGTTTGTTCAGACACATCTCTACTCAGTTGTGGGGCATTAGCAACTTCTGTAATATAGTTTATTTAACTATAAAATAAAAGCTACCTCTATGTTAGATGAATATTATATGAAGTAACTTGTATAACACTTTAACAGAGAGTTTGATATACATTAGATACCAGTTAAAAATATTTGCTTCCTTTCTTCCTTTGCTTTTTTGTTCCATTCTCATTCTTTTTCAAGGAAGAGTAAATAAATGAGAAGTAATGAAAAAGACATCACACACACACACACACACACACACACACACACACACACACACACATCTTCATGGGGTTCTGAAATAGCAAGTTGTGTTTGGGAACCCCATTGAAGTAAAATATTATCGTAGCAAAAATTTTGAAGGAGAAAATGAACCAGGAGATGAGCCTGTTGCTATAAGCATAGAACAGTAATTGTACATCTTATATGCCTTGTGAAGTTTATGCTTTATTCTACAGGAAATTGGCAGTCACTTAAAGGATTTGAAGCAAGAGAACGACCTAGATTCTGGGTCTAGATATTGACTTGTATTAGGCAAACTATAGGTACATAAACTAGTTGAGAAGATCTAAAAGGCCGAGTGAAAAATGATGATATCCTAGGTATGGCCAGAAGTTATTCAGATGGAAAATAGCATAAATATTTAGGGAATATCTAGAAAAAAATGTAGCAGTACTTACTGGCTGATGTGGTTTAGGGCACTGAGAGAGTGTGTTAAGGCAAAGAATGACTCCATGCTTTTGGTTGTATGGTATGAATGACAGTGTTATGAATTGAGATAGGGAAGAGAAAATGAGGAGAGAAGAGAAATTCTACTAACTAGTGAAAGTGACAATGTTGGCCATAGCGTAAAGATATGTTTAACTTTATAAGAAATTGACAATTTTTGAAAGTTGGGGAAATATTTTATACTAGCACCATAAAGGTATGGGTATTTTAGCACTGTCTTTTTAATTTTAGTCATTTGTATGACTGTGTAGTAGTACCACACTGTAGGCTTAAAAAATACTAATATACAGACAATTCATCTGTTTTTGTTGTTGTTGTTGTTTGTTTTTACTGTATATGTTGAGTGGAGAGGAGTTATATAGCTCTGTGAATTTTGGGAAATGTATAGTGCTGTTTAGTAAGCAAATGTCTTGTGCTGTTCCTTTGTAATGAAGCCCCTGTCCCCAACTCCTAGACCTTAGGGACCACCAATCTATTTTGCTTTTTTCAGAATATCATAGAAGTAGAAACATAAAATATATACAGGCTTCCTCTGCTACCGAAAAGTTGGCTTTATGCCACTTTTCTTTTAGGAAAGACCTACACTAGTATCTATTTTCTCAAACCAAAAGAAATTTGTAGAGGATTTTCACTTTTGTGAAATGGTAATTACTTCTTTGCTTTATGTGATTTTAGCTCACAAAGGTTTCATAGGCATGTTCTGCTTTCGGATAAGCCGGGGATACCTGTAACCCTTGGCAGATGACTTCCTTCACTTAGCACAATGTACTGGGATTTATCCATGTGGTATAAATACACATTTATCCATGTGTATCAGTGTTCTATTACTTTTCATTGCTTAACAATATTTTATGAATGTACCAAAATTCATATGTCCTTTCACTCACTGATGGACAATTTGGTTCTTATTTGGAGCATAAAAATGACAGGGATGGCCAACATTTATTGAACATTAGCATGTTTTGGAATGATTTTAGACAATTTATTTGTATTAACATATTTAACATCTACAACAATGTTATTTGAAAGACAAAAGTTAATAAAATAGAGTAATAAAATCCAGAGTGGATGGCAGATGATAAATTTAAGATTTGTATGATTTTATTAAATCTTCTTTTTCAGATAGTTTTTATGTCTGTAGAAATGCAGACTTTTCATTTTTTGTTTTGGTTTTGATGCTATTGATAACACAAAAATAGTAATAGTTCTAAATAGCAATCCTAGTTATTTCCAATCCAATGCCTTCATTTTAAAGATCTGGAAACCAGGCAGATGAGTTATCAGTAAACATTTTGGTCTCCTTTTTTGTGAATAAATGGTGATCTATGGCTAATGTACTACCGATTCAGCAAATGCAAATGCTTTTCTGTATAAAATTGTGAGCTACATAATTACATTTTCCCTCCCTTCTGAAACCAATATATACTTCACTCAGCCTTTCATTTTGATTATTTAGAAGAAAACTTCTGTTATGTATACAGCTGATTGAGTATGAGGGATCAAAAAATGTAAACTGCATCACCTAAACCATAATGCTTTGTTAAAAACTTTAAGTATTTTGAAAGCAGGAAGCTGGTGTCTTACTCATGTGTATCCCCTTTACCATTACACTCTCTGGCAAATATTCAAGAAATATTAGTGAATATTCAAAAAATTGTGGGAAGAATTACTTGAAAGATACATACATGGACTATTCACTTTTTGAGATAAATGGATGGCTGAGTGGGTGGGTGGATGGATGGATAAATATATAAATGCTTTTAGTGATTGTGCTTTAGCAATCACATATTCTAGAGATATTTATAAGAAAAAGCCTTATGAAATTTGTCCTTGGCATATTATAAGGAAGGTGTTGATATAAAGACATTGTTCATACAGTATCTTCTTTCTGAGAACTCTCAAAAAGAAATTTCTCTTAATACTAAGATATATATAATATATATGTGTGTGTGTGTGTATATTTAAATAGTTGACACACATTACATTAGTTTCAGGTGTACAGCATAGTGATTTGACAAATCTATACATTATGCTAGGTTTACCACAAGCATAGCTACCATCTTTCACCATACAATACTATTATAATACCATTGACTATACTTATTATGTACCTTTCATCCGTGTGATTTCTTTATTCCATAACTAGAAGCCTGTCTTTCCAAACCACTCCCCTTTACCCATTTTGCTCATACCCCCACCCCTCTCCCTTCTGGCAGCCAACAGTTTTATTTATGTGTCAGTTTCTGTTTGACTTGTTCATTTTTATGTTTTAAATTCCACATAAAAGTGAAACCGTATGGTATTTGTCTTTTGTCTGACTTACTTCACTTAGCATAATACCCTGTATGTCCATCCATGTCATTGCAAATGGCAAGATCTCATTCTTTTTATGGCTGAGTCATATTACTTTGTATATATTTCCCACATCTTCTTTACCCATAGATAGACACTTTGGTTGCTTCCTTATCTTGGCTACTGTAAATAATGCCAAATAAACAAGGATGCAAATATCTTTTCAAGTTAGTGTTTTCCTTTCTGTGGGTAAATACCCAGTAGTGGAATTACTGAATCATATGGTGTTTCAATTTTTAATGTTTTACAAAACTCCCACAGTGGCTGTACCAACTTACATTCCCACCAACAGTTCATGAGGGTTCCCTTTTTCTCTGCATCCTTGAAAACATTTTTTTTTTTTTAAATTCTAACCATTCTGATAGGTGTAAGGTGATGTGTCATTATAAGTTGGGTTAGCATTTCCTGGTGATTAGTGATGTTGAGCATCTTTTCATGTTTCTGCTGGTCATCTGTATATCTTCTTTGAGAAAATGTCTATTCATGTTCTTGGCCCATTTTTTAAATCCGATTTGTTTTATTGATGTTGAGTTGTATGTTTGGATCTTGTGTTTTGGATATTAATCCCTTATTGGGTATTGCAAATACCTTCTCCCATTCAGTAGCGAGCCATTTCATTTTGCTGGTTTCCTCTGCTGTGCAAAAACTTTTTATTTTGGCATAGTCCAGTATTTTAATTTTTCATTTCCCTTGCCTAAGGAGACATATCCACAAATATGTTGCTAGAGTTGAGGTCAAAGAAATACTACCTATTTTGTTCTAGGAGTGTTCTGCTTTTAGGTCATCATGATTAGGTCTTTAATCCATTTTACTTTTGTGTATTGTGTAAGAAAGTGGTCTAGTTTTCCCAGTACCATTTATTGAAGAAACTTTTTTTTTTTCCTTTGTAGTCTTGCCTTTGTCATAATTAATTGACCATATAAGTATGGGTTTATATCTGAACTTTCTATTCTGTTCCATAGATCTATATGTCTGTTTTTGTGCCAGTGCCATACTGTCTTGGTTACTAGTTTTGTAGTATATTTTGATATCTGGGAAAGTTTTGTTCTTTCAAGATTGATCTTGCTATTTGGGTTTTTTTGTGGTCCCATATATTTCTCAATATTATTCTAGTTCTGTGAAAAATGCTGTTGTCATTTTGATAGAGATTTCATTGATCTGTAGATTGCTTTGGGTAGTATGGACATTTTAACAATATTATTCCAATCCAGGAGTATGGGATATCTTTCCATTTGTTTGTGTTATCTTCAATTTCTCTCATCAGTGTTTTAGAGTTTTCAGAATACAGATCTTTCATCTCTTTGGTTAAGTTTATTCCAAGGTATTTTTTTTAATATGGTTTAAATGGATTGTTTTAATTTCTCTCTTGTCATTAACATATAGAAAGATGACAGATTTCTATATAAGTTTGTATCCTGCACCTTTACTGAATTCACATATTTCTAGTAGTTTTTTAGGGGAGCCTGTAGGTTTTCTGTGTTTTGTATCATGTCACCTGTAAATAGTTTTTCTTTCTTAACCAATTTAGATGCCTTTTATTCTTGTTGATTGTTGTGGCTAGACTTTCAGTACTCATTTGAATAAATGTGGGAAGAGTGGACATTCTTAAGACAGCCATACTTTTCTTGAGAAATTTGTATCTTACTCTATGAGTATTGCACAATATGTAGATGATTAGATTTTTTTTTCATATTGGCTACTCAAAAGCTTAAATTTGTTATCACCAGTATAGCAGTGTATTTAGCATAATATTGTTTTCCTGTTAATGCTGGGTTCAATGTGTATTCCTGTTCTTGTTCCAATTCAACTGAGACTTTTTTGTCACATGTTATATATTTTAACAAATCGCTAATATCCTCTTTGAAACAAAACAGATACGAAAGGCAGGTAAGTTGAGAGTAAGGAAGAAAGGTTGAGTAACTGGCATCAAAAAGGCAGAAAATAGGGGCGCCTGGGTGGCTCAGTGGGTTAATCTGCTGCCTTCGGCTCAGGTCATGATCTCAGGGTCCTGGGATCGAGTCCCACATCGGGCTCTCTGCTCAGCAGGGAGCCTGCTTCCCTCCCTCTCTCTCTGCCTGCCTCTCTACTTGTGATCTCTGTCAAATAAGCAAATAAAAATCTTTAAAAAAAAAAAGGCAGAAAATAGGTTACAGAAATTGGGGCTATACTTAAAGGTATACAAAGTAAATACAAACTTACTACATACAAAAAACATTGACATTATGGTGTTTTCTACTTACTTTCCAGGCTCCAAACATGGATCTATATCGAATAGGCAAAAGAATGAAAGCATTGGTCCTTCTCAGTAAATAAAATTAATTCAAATCAGCTATTCAAAAAGCCAAATTAGGATAAATAATAAATGAAATTTGGTCTTGGCATATTGGTCCTGGCTAAGAGACATGTACCTCATTGTTGGGGTGTTTTATTTCTGATTTCCTGTAAGATCAGGGAAAAATTATCATACAATCAGAACCTTCATGGATTCACTTTCATTGAGTTTTGTTATATACTTAGAACTTATCCAATAATCATCACAATAACTAGTCATATGAAATCCCCTTGAGTGTAATGTTATGAAAAATGTTCTCAATAATTTTATATTCTATCAGAGGTCACAAATTAGTGACCCCACCAAGCAAATATTTTAAAAATCTTTTCTGGCATTTGCCAACATGTTGTAATTAGAAAAAATTTATACACATATGGGCACACATACTTCCTCATTTTAGTGACCCATACCTACAAAATGAATTGAGAACTGATTAGCAACTACTCCTTTTAGTTGAAAGTGGTCCACAGTTCCTAGGACTCTCTATGGTCTTAAACCTGCTGCATTTATTTATAGTACATTACCTGGCAGGTTCTTATAGGTTTTTACATTTTTATTTTTTTAAACCATAGGTTTAATGCCAATTGGAAAAAATTTTTAAAGTTTTTTTTTTAATATAGTTGATACTTGTTACATTATTTTGAGGTGTACAACATAGTGACTCAACAACTCTATATGTTATGTTGTGCTCACCATAAGTATAGCTACCATCTGTCAGCATACAACATTATACACAGTACCACTGACTATATTCCCTATGTTTTACCTTTTATTTTAAATTGTGACGACAACATACGGTTTACCTTGTAAAGGAGATGCTCCTTTCCTGGCCAACAAAACAAAACAAAACCATATGACATCTTGTATTAACTACTCAGAAGCTATATGCAAATATGAAGCAAATATGCAGTCAGTTATATATGCTAGCATGTATATAGATGTATATTCTTTCTAGATTCCCATCTTTCATTGTTCATATACTTTTAAATTCTTTTTATGGAAAAAATACTTTAAATCCTGTTTTCAAATGAGTACACATTTTAAAAAGAGAAAAGCATTACCTACACTCTACATAAGAATGACTAAAGTAAAAAGAAAACAATGAAATATTATACATTAAAATAATATTTTATTTTGGGGATTATATTAAGTCTTTAGCTAAGAATACATAATACTCATGAGGAAAAATAGAATTTAAGCTCAGCTACTATTCATAAAATGATTGTCAACATTTTTTTTTTTACGAGACAGCTAAAAAGTCAAGAGCATAATTTCCAGTAATGTACTTGAATTAAATATAACACCACATTTTCAAGGAAGAATTTAGCAGCCTTGCAGTTAGCTTTTTACATGAAGCCAGAGATTAGACTGCGCTATTTTAATATGAATGGCTTAATAGACTGCCACATGATTAAAGAATCTAAGTAATTAAAAAACAATACATAGAATGGCAGCATTCAGTAAATACAAACTTACTACATCCAAAAAACATTCTGACATACTACCCTTAGGTGACTGTGTTTAAATATATACATTTCTAAACTTTATTGCATTTATTACAAGTGAATTTCTTCTATTTTTCTCTTTTGTATTTGTTTCAAAATCAGGGTAAAGATCATATTACATTAGACATTACCAAATTAATAGTGTTTTCATAATGGCTTTTGTAAAACTGACTCATACTTTTATGCATGAACATAAATATAATTAATGTATTTTAAATGTAATTAGCTAAAGTGTCACTTTATTTCATGTTTACAACAATCTTTGCTCAGATTAACCAATTCTTTCAAAAAATCAAAAACAAGGCATGATGATACAAATCATATACTATAGTACACCATTTCCTTATGTCATAAAATATTCATTTCATGGGGTCTTTTCTAAAAGGCTCTTTAACTTTGATTGAATTTATGGTTAATTTTATGTAAACTGAGAAACTTAAAACATATAAGATGCTTTTAAATGAAGTCTGGAACATCCAAAATAGTGCTACTATGTTTTAACTTCACTAAATTTTAGATCTGTGACCATTTACTACTTCTTTTTTTCTTTTTATATCATAAATTATGTAACAATAACAACAACAAAAACTAACCATATTGAAAAATGTTCCCCTCGTCATTGATGAAATATAATAGGACTACTACTAAGTTCTTTGATTGGACTACAATGAATCTCTAAAGTAATTAAGCAATGTAGCACTTGAATTCTCAAGAATGATAATCTTACAGGAAGCATACAATAACATTTAGACTTTATGTGGATATATAGCAAAGCCAGTATAGAATTTTACCTGAATGAATAAACTTTTTTGCTTGTGGTTAGGTCCATTTTTCATTTTGAAATTATAGATATTTATAAAAAATAACTGGAATTTTGCTGGTCATAAAGTATTGCTTCTATACTGTGGGGCATGAGGGTGTTCTACCTTGATTCAAAATTTAGATATAGACTTTTAAGAGCTGTTTCTGTAGACACTATAGAATTCAGGAACCCTCATCTTTAACTGGTCAGTATGAAAAAGTGCATGGTTATAAACTTGATAGATTCTCTGGTTGTTTGTTAGGGTAAGATTTCCCAAAAGAGTTAGAGCTAACATAGAATCATGCCCAAAGAATAAAAAATAACACCTCTACCCGCTACCCCCAAAACTTTTTGTGTTTGTGTGTTTAACAAATTCACAGATTTAAAAATGTATATACAGTTAAAGATACAGACTTTGTAAGTGCTGCATATCTCAAATAGAGAAAATATATAGTTATGAATGGATACTACTTTTCATCTGCTAATCAGAAATTAAATATTTCATAAATAGAAAGGGACACATTTTTATACCTAAGATACACTATTTCATGTACACTTTTATTAAATGAAAGTTAATTACTCCATATAACAAAAGTCTTTTACTTTTAAAACAGAAAAAAAGTTAACATACAACTTAAACATTAATAACAGGAGTTTTTGACAATATTAGTCCTTAAGGAGAATAATAAAACAAAGATTATTTTCTATACAATCAAAATAGACTGATTAAGCCATAAAAGAATTGTGATTCATGCGTTGCATATATTACACTGTTTAATAGTTAGTTTACTGAAGTCACACCTAGATAGTTTAAATTAGGCAATCAGTTCTTTGCTTTTACTTGTGATCATAATGATTTAAACTGTGTTATAAGTCAAATGATAAAGGCAGCTGTAATGAATACCTGAGGAAGACTTATGAAATTAGAGATAATTCCTCCTGTTTTTTAAAACAGGCAAAAAGACACAGGGTTTTCATATAATTATAAATTCTTAAACTCTTATGAGGTCAGATTCCAAACATTCTTCCCTTGAGAAAAAAATCCGTTTTACTTTGAAATCTGATCCTTACTGGCTGGTTGGGAGTAATGTGTTGGGAACCACAACAAAGCTCAGAGGTAAAGAGTGCTGTAGTAGATTATCTAGGTCTGCAGTGGAAGCAAGACAGAAAGTGGTAGTATTCACATTGAGTACTTGTTGACCTTGTTTTTATACACTTTCTCTTAATCTCGAACTATTTCATAAAATTTTCTGTCAGAGTAGGTTAAAATATACAGTATAAGCAATGACAAAAATTCCTCTGTAGTAATATCTCTAAATTTAATAAAATATGGTATAAGTGACTATTAGGCATGATACATTTAGAGTTTATTCCTGTGATAACATATAGTAGCTACATGGATATAAGAAAAAAAATCCACAGGTCGTATCTGTGTGAATGTTCCTATGAAAGCCTTGGTTATATCATTATAGTGATTTATTCTTGTAATTTCCTCTAGAAAGTAAGTTACTACTATTGCTCAAATTTCTCATGACCTGATCATTCTCTAAGAAATGGCAAATTCTTGGGGGCACCTGGGTGGCTCAGTGGGTTAAGCTGCTGCCTTCAGCTCAGGTGGTGATCTCAGGGTCCTGGTGATCGAGTCCCGCATCGGGCTCTCTGCTCAGCAGGGAGCCTACTTCTCTCTCTCTCTCTCTCTGCCTGACTCTCCATCTACTTGTGATCTCTCTCTGTCAAATAAATAAATAAAATCTTGAAAAAAAAAAAGAAATGGCAAATTCTTAATTTATAAATAAGTTTAACATTAGTCATGCCTTTTTTCAAAGAAAAGATATTGTACTTGAAAATCACTGGCTAAAATAAATTTCATTTGGGCTATGTTACGATAAATTCTACAGTTACTTTATTTCTGAATATCTCTAAAACCTGGAGATTTATATCTATTATTGTTCAGTATTGTTTCTCTTTAGTAAATTAAGTAAGAAATAATATTCTTGTAATAGTATATACATATATATTAGAGTTCTAGTTAACTATAAGAACTGAAGGATAACATATAATCTATTAAAGAGATCCATTTTCAGCATATATGTGAATTAATTTGTCACAACAGGACAATCAACTGATCATAAGTATTGAATCTGGTAGATACCATGAAAGTATGTTTTTACATGGGGATCTATTGTCTTTTAAATGAGATTATTGCCATCATTAAGTATTAAACTTACAAATCAAACTTCAGGAATGAATTTAAGATATAAGAGAATTTTCATTTCCATGTTCCTAAAATGCTAAGTAAATGTTCCCTATTTTGGTAAAAACAGCTTAAATATTAAGAAGGAAATCCAATGATAGTATCTTTTTTCTTTCTTACTAACAGTTGGTCTCTGATTAAAAACATGAATAGAATAACAAGTTAAAGATCGACAGGTTATCCAAAAACTGGTATTTTGGGCATTCTATCTTCATAATTGTGAACCAACTATGTTTTCTTAATACAGAAGCATGAAAGAACTTACCATAGCTTCTAAAATCTGGAATTTAGCATTGTAAAGCAGGCATATTAGGCATGCCAAACACCTAGCATGCTATAAGTAATCAAAAAATCCTCAAAGGATGATGCATATTGTGCTATAGAAAGGAGGCCTTCCTAACACAATGTGATTCACAGTAAGGCTAAAGTTGTGATTTTATTTTCCTTAAGAATTTTTATTGCAGACTTTATTGTGTTAGTGAACACTCTGGATGACTGAATCATTGGGAAAAAAGTCTAAATGAAACATGTACATGATCTTTTAGGTCCTATTTTCTTCACTAGACATACCCAATATACACAATCTATTTCTTTGGGCCCAGAATACAAGAAGGATTTAACTGTGCACTAATTATTTATGTAATACAGTTTTGTGTGAGATAAAAATTTGTAGCAAATTATGCCACAGGGAATGTTATTTGCACAGTTTTTCTCTCCGATATTTTTTCAGTGCAGCATTGTGAAGGGTGGCAATGATGATATCACAATTTTTTTTAAAAAGTGCAAATTCTTTTTATTATGGGGATAACTGCCAATCAGTACACACTTAAAACAAAAGGTACTTAATGCATTAAGAAAGAGGCAGCTTCTGATCTGATGCATAAGTTGCTCTTTCCTTACTGTATTTTTCAGACCACTTGCGAGTCAGTTCTAGATAAAGACTTGGTTTATGAGGCCGGTAATCCAGGTACACGGTATTACTGGTTCTTTTGGGAATGGCTTTTTCAATCTGAGTTCCTTCATGCCACTCATTGAAAGAGGTGATAGAAATCACACTGGGGTGAGCATGGAGTGCAGCCCCCAGAGCAGTTTCATAGTACTTCCCGCTGATTCGGTTTCGAGTGTTTTGAGCATTCCATGGGCGGATGCTGGTATCTATATATCCTGGGCCCACACTTGGGATAAACAGTAGATTGAATTGGTCACAGAAAAATTTTAGCCTCGCCCAGTTCTCATATGATGAGCCATAAGTAAAGCCATTTGTGGCAAAATATGTGTAAATTCCATCAAAACCTCCTTGAAGAATATCATATCTATGTTTGCTTTCTACTAGAAGTGCAATAAACAGTCCATCATAAGGAGAATTGCGGATGCTCCGAGACCCTGTGATGGTTAACAAATTGGCCCATTTTTCAGGCTTTGTGATATAGGAATCATAGATATAAAACATAGGAAGAGCATTGCCGGTCTTAGTCTTGTACCTATAAAAGGCCGGATGATTTCCATATCTAGAATACAAAAATATGTAAAAGTGAAGTGAATATCTGTAACTCATTTTCCACAGACAATAACTGTTTCTATATTGAAAACGAAGGTAATTAGCACAGTTTAAGCATATTGTTCACTTTCTTTGGGGGATCAGTCATATTAAGGATAATCATTAAAAATGCATTTTCAATTTTGCAGATAGGTAATGTCTTGATGTATCCAGTATCTCATTTTTCCTAACAAGAAATTATCTTATACTGAGGTTTACAAATGATGACCAACACCATAAAAAGCCCATTTTCTATATGAATATGTCAACTGCTATTCCTGCTGACAAGTTTCCTTTTACAAGTATAGTATATGTCACAGGTTCTTACCAGTAAAATCCTTGAACAAAATGAAGCTGTATTAATTTTTTCCTTATAATCAGACTAAATAAAAAAATTGGATGTGGGTCCATAGATATAAAGCAGTTCACATTTCATAATTTGAACCTTCTTTTAAAAAGATAATCTGTATTCGTGATTTAAAGAATACCAATTTAAAATGTCAGCCAGCAAATCATAAATAGCTTAATAAACATATAAACAGTAAATAATCTATACAGAAAGTGAATTATAAGGAATTTCAGAAATGTTCCTCAAAATGAGTATTCACTACAAAATTTAATTTTCATATATCAGACCATAAGTCATTCAAATCTCAAATATAATTTAAATGTACTTGCTATCATTGGATCATAAAACAGTAATTATAAACACAGAAGAAACTCACTTGTCTATAATATATTTGACATTTTTGTACATGTTTTGATCATCTCGATTGCTGTATGGTTCAATGTGAAAAGTGACCTAAAACAAAACAAAAAAAGAGATTAGAAAAAATTATCTATGATGTAAAAGTAAAACTGAAAGTGTACTTCATATTTTTAATAATTTAAGATGAATACTTATTGAATATAAACATTATTAACAGGGAATTCTATCGGAGAAAGCTCTTAGTCAACATTGTTACTGTGAAAAAAATATGCCTATCAGTTTGTATTCTCACAACCCCCTAACGTAGTTACTAAGTGAGGCAGACTGCTGGAGGCAAAATAAGCCGTCAGAATTCAGAACTCAAAGTTTGAAGACCATGCAATACTTCTTCCTGTATGTTTATTTTTTTATAAAATAGGGATATATTCTACATCCAGACATGTTTCTATGAAAAGAACATGGTCCAGAAAAATCTGGATTCTTTTCCCAGGTGTGACCAATAGCAATTTTTTTTTTTTTTTAAGATTTATTTAAGAGAGAATGAGCATGTACCAGTGTGGGGAGGGGCAGAGAAAGAGAATCTCAAGCAGACTCCTTGCCAAACTAGGAGGCTGCCTGGGGGCTGGATCCCACTAACCATGATCATGAGATCACGACCTGAGCAGAAACTGAGAGTCAGATAGCAAAGTCCTCTACCATTAAAACAACACTTCACAAAATAATATACGTTTAATGTGTACTATTACTCGAAGAATTTATCACAAAATTACTGGAAAAATATCCACTAGTACTATGAACGCTTGTTATTGATATGGTTTATAGATCTCTACCATAATTGCAGAAAGCAGTAACCAAAAGTATTTTCTAAATACTCTGCAAAGAAGATTCATTTTTAGTTTAAAAAAAAGTTATATATAAATCAAGAGAAACTGATTATGGCTAGTAAAACCATTTTGTATGATACTAATAGTGTAGATTGTCACTTAGATGTGTAAATCAAATAGGAGATTTTTCACTTTTATTACTAACTTTAACTGACTTACCAGTAGCTATTAAACATCTTTATGACAATCTAATAAACAACTTGATGTTACTCTAATTTTAGGGCTTAGTCTCTGAAACATGTAAGGAATTAGAAACTTCTATGCTACTGCAATATAAAATGCCTTTGTTTTGGGGCCACTGGGTGGCACAGTTGACTTGACTGAACATCCCACTCCTGGTTTTAGCTCAGTCGTGATCTCAGCATGGTGGCATCAGGCTTGGGCTGCCGCTCAAGTATCTGTCACAGATACTTGAGATTCTGAGATGCTTGGGATTCTCTCTCGCTCTCCCTGTGCCCCTCCCTCTCATGCTCTCTCTTTCTAAAACAAATCAATCTTTGAAATGCTTTTGTTGTCAATTACCCAATTAAAGTAAAATGAATAAATAACAAGAATACTATGAATAATGAATAATAAAATGGATTTTACTAGCCATAGAATTTTAAAGTCAGAGAGCATTTAGTGAAAATATTCCCCACTTTGTATATTATTGAAATCTCATTTTATTAAAAGGAAGTTTTATCAGTAACAAAATAAGGTCAAATTCAATTCTGTATATTTAAGTATTGTTAGGACAGTCACAGTTTTCAGTAACTCTAGTATTATAACATCAAGTGAAAGCAGAATGGCAAGGGTATAGGTATTTTCTTGTTCTTATATAATGTTACCTTGGGTAATTCTCCCTTTAGAGGGGATGTTATATTTTCTAAGCTTCCATTTTATATATATAAAGGGTACCATATGTCAAAATATAAATGACATCCTTTCCTTCTTTTGTAAATTACAGATAAGAAAAAGCCATTATTGATAAATATATAATATCTTCATTTTCTCTATTTCAACCTTCTTAATTATAATAAAATCATTTTGTAGGTTTTATTATGATATAATCTAGTTAATGTTTCTCTTAGACCAATATTAAAGTAACTTCATAAGAGTTATAAATGTTCCCCCATTTCATACTTCTACACTTTTGACCTTTCCAGCTCTTCTCCATCCTGAGTATACTTTCTAAAATGAACATCTGATGATCCTGGAGAGTAGGGTCAGCAACCATTGTCTCTCTTAATGGTAAGTCATTACAGAAATATATCCTTGGGGCACCTGGGTGGTTCAGTGGGTTGGGCCTCTGCCTTCGGCTCAGGTCATGATCTCAGGGTCCTGGGATCGAGCCCCGTATCAGGCTCTCTGCTCAGCGTGGAGCCTGCTTCCCCCTGTCCCCCTGCCTCTCTGCCCTACTTGTGGTCTCTCTCTCTGCATCAAATAAGTAATAAATAAAATCTTTAAAAAATTATTTATTAAAGCACAAGCAGAGAGAGCAGGAGAGGGAGAAGCAGGCTCCCAGTTGAGCAAGAAGCCCAACATGGGACTATCCTAGGACCCTGGGATCAAGACCTGAGCTGAAGGCAGATGCTTAACCAACTGGGCCACCCAGGCATCCCATAGATTACCCTTTTATCTCAAAACAAAATGACCTTTATAAGACAAAAATTGTCATAAATCCATAATAAAGAATTTTAAAGACATCCAAGTTAAAAAAGAAAAAAAAATGTAACCTACACAGAAATTCACATTACACTATCAGATTTATCTGCAGAACATCTACAGGCCTGTAGAGGGTATAATGACATATTTGAAGTGTTGAAAGATATAAAATTGTCAGCCAACAATACTTAATCTGGCAAAGTTTTCCTTCAGATACAAAGAAGAAATAAAGGCTTTCCCAGATCAACTGAATCTGAAAAAATTCACCACTAGCCCTGCCTGCAAGCAATAAAATAAGAGGTTCTTCAATCTAAAACGACGACAGGCTGACCAGCGACATGAAAACATGAAAATACACAACACACTAGGTAAAGGTAAAAATATTCCTTTTGGATTTAGAAAACTAATTCTAAATTAGAATGGTATGTCAGCTCTTCAACAACAGTATAAAAGTTAAAGGAACAGTGAGAAAAATAACTACAGTAACAGTAAGTTGTTAATGAAACTAAAAAAATAAAGATCTAAATTGTAACTAACATCAAGATATGGTATTTATATACAATGGAATACTATGAAGCCATCAAAAGAAATGAAATCATGCCATTTGCAATGATGTAGATGGAACTAAAGGGTATTATGCGGAGTGAAATAAGTCAATCAGAGAAAGACAATTATCATATGATCTCCATGATATGAGGAATTTGAGAGGCAGGGAGTTTTGACGGGTAGGGAAGGAAAAAATGAAACAAGATGGGATCGGGAGGGAGACAAACCATAAGAGGCTCTTAATCTCACGAAACAAACTGAGGGTTGCTGGGAGAAGGGGGGTGTAGAGAGGGTGGTTGGATTATGGACATTGGGGAAGGTATGTGATATGGTGAGTGCTATGAAGTGTGTAAGCCTGACGATTCACAAACCTGTACCCCTGGGGCAAATAATATACTACATATTAAAAAAAAAGACCTATGCAATGAGACATAAAACAATTTCAGGCTGAGAATAACTTATCTTTAAGAAATTTTATGTAAGCCCCACAGTAACTACAAGACAAAAACCTACAGCAGATTGACAAAGAAGGGGGAAACAGAGCATACCGCTAGGAAGAATAACCAATTTACAAAGGCCCCTGCCTAGAAAGTGAGGGAAAAAGAAATAATGGAAATACAAAACAAGAAAGCAATTAAGATGGCATTAGTAAGTCTTTACATATTAGTAATTACTCTAAATGGAAGTGGAATGAATTCACCAATCAAAAGGCACACCAGCTGGCTGGACAAAAAGTAAGACCCAACTACTGGGTGCCAATAGGAGATATACTTCAGTTTTAAAGCTACATATGAGACCTGCAGTGATGCGAAAGATACTCTATGCAAGTGGAAACTGCAATAAAACATCAAATTTCAGAATATAAATTCAAAGAGGGCTGAAAAATTAAGTGTTCAAATGAAAATCTTTAATTTTTATGGGAATGTTTTCATGTGCTGTGGCAATGATGCTGTATTTTAGTGATTCTTCTGGTAATAGTTTCCCCCCAAATATCACAAGATGTAATTTATCATATCAATTAGTGCTAAACTTCCTCTCTACAAAATTGTGTCTCTGTGTCAAATATTTTTCTTTGTAGTTTTACTTGATAATTTTGTTGAAATAAATATAACTCTAATAGAAAAACAAAAAACAAAAAACAAACAAACAAAAAAAACCAGTTCCAATTCAAGATAGTGACAGAAGAAGATCCTTCAACTTACCTCACATAGCACACTGAATCGATACCTATCTATGGAACAATTTCCTCCGGAAAAAAACCCTAAAACTTGGCAGAGTGAGCTCTTCATGTCTGGTAAACAAGAGGCAAAGCAAATCAAAGTGGGTAGGAAAGACTGAGATAATCTCACCACAAATCCCCACCACAGACCCATAATCAGAGGGGGATTCAGCAGTTGGAGTCTCTCCCTGAGAAGCAAATTGATCCCACACTGGGCATCCTAACTTTTCAGACTGGCACCTGAGAGATGAGACTCCAGAACATCTGGCTCTGAAGACCTATAGGGTTTACACCTATCAGATTGACTGGGGCTATAGGAAACTGAAAAATGACTCTTAAAAGGCTCATGTGCAGACTCACCTGCCCCAGGGCCTGGCATGGAAGCCATCCTTTGCAGGTGCCAGGTTTCATGTGAAAGAGACTTACTTGCTAATGTTAGAGCATTGGTCTGAAGGGCAGGAGCCGAGAGGAAGACTCTCTGGGGAAGAAAGCTAGTGAGTACCGTCTTCCTAATCTCTCTCGGTTATGCTCTAGAGCACCAGTATCTCCTGGAGAAGAGATTTTATCTATACCTGGTATCCCGGTTTTTGTGCCAGGTGACCCAGTTTTTGTAGCTGCCTTTCAGAAAACACCCTTGATTAGCTGGCTCTAGAGAATGAGAGCTTGTGTTCCTGGGTCTCACAGAACTGGAACAATCAAAGAGGTAGTTTGACAGACTAACACTATTAGGGCAGAGTACAGCTTGCAGACCAAAACCCACTCCCAATCTAAGAGAGGGGCCTATTTTCTTGTCCAGGGGCTCTGACCTGAGGGTCTGACCTGAGGCTTCTAGTTCGGCACATTTATAGATATCCAAAGAATTGCTCTCACTGAACAGAAGCCAGTGGATGCAGTATTTACATTCTCCATCTACCTTGCTGGAGCTTGCCATTATCTTTAAGAAAGGAACTTATTATATTCTTGGCTGATGCCTTGATTTTTCACAGCTGCTTCAGGGGGATACCTCTATATCACTTGGCTCTGGTGTCCAGTGGAGTTTATGCTCATAAATCCCATAGGTCTGTAACCAACAGAGAAAGAGTTCTTAAATAGCTACCAAGCTACCACCCCTAGGGCACAGCAAGAGGTAAAGTGAACTAGGAGCTCAGTCTTTTGTGAAAGGGGCCTTTTGGTTTATATGAGAGCTGCATTGTGAGGCAGGCTTCTAATTAAACACACATTTGAGACGCTTGGGTGGCTCAGTCAGTTATGCATCTACCTTTGGCTCAGGCATGATCCCAGAGTCCTGGGATTGAGTCCTGTGTCGGGCTCCTTGCTCAGCAGGGAGCCTGCTTCTCCCCCTACCTGCCACTCTCCCTGCTTATGCTCTAACAAATAAATAAAATCTAAAACAAAACAAAACAAAAAACAATAACCAACCAAATTGGTGCCCTAATTTTCATAGCTGTCATGCAGACAACACCTCGCTCTCATGGCCAGTGAGTCTTATCTACAGTCTGGTGGGACCACAAACATATCTGCATTCTTAAAGTTACTGCCCAAGGGTCTGGCCTCTAATCAGAATGAATCTAGGTGCTGACTGAGACCCCCCCACACACTGTGGGTAACTAACTAGTTATTGGAACACACCAACTACAGGGATCTGTTAGAAATAATATAGGTTGCTTGGACAAACACAAAAGATTGAGAGACAACCAAAAGCTAGGACAGGGTTGAATGTTAATGTTCATCTCCTGCACAAGGCTAGCCATTGAAGACTGGTTAGCCACTGAAGACTGGGAGAGGTGGTTGTTGCATCTAGTGTGTAAAAACCAACACAGAATCAAGTGATATAGTAAACAGAGATTGTAACTTACCTGAAAAGGAGTTGAAAGTAATGATCATGAATATGTCCCTCAAACTCTGAATAATGGATTTAAAGAGTGAGAACTTCAACAAAGGGGTAGGGAATATAAGAAAGTGCCAAACAGAAGTCAGTGCTGAAGAATAAAATAGCTGAACTGGAAAACACATCAGATGGGTTTGATAAAAAGAAAGAAAAGAGAGGGTCAAACACAGGTCATAGAAACTTACCAATCAGAGCAGCAAAAACCAAACCAACCAAACAAACAAACAAAAAAAAACCACAAACAAAGAAACCGGGAAAAAACAGTAAAGCTAGATTAAGGAACTTATAGAATAACATTAAGCAAACTAACATTTGCATGGTACAGGTCCCAGAAGGAAAAGAGAGAGAGAAGGGGGCAGAAAACTTACCTGAAGAAATAATAATTGAAAATTACCCTAACCTGAGGGAGGAAAACACCTCCAGACCCAGGAAACTCAGAGAATTCCTAAAAAGATGAACCCAGAAAGACTCACAATTAGAGATTATTAAATGTATTAAAATGTAATTAAAGTGTCAAAAGTTAAGGACGAGGAGAGAATCTTAAAAACAGTAAGAGAAAAACACTTGTTACCATACAAGGGAACCTCCATAAGACTAATAGCAAATTTTTCAGCAAAAACTAAGCTAACCAGAAGAAAGTGTCACAACCAAGAACACTGATCCTGGGCAAAGTTATCATTCAGAATTCAGAAGAGATAAAGAGTTTTCCACACAAGCAAAAACCAAAGGAGTTCATCACCACAACCCTGACTTACAAGAAATGTTAAAGGGGATGTTTTAAGTAGGAAAGAAAGGGTGCTAAATAGTAACAACTTGTAAAAGTAAAAATTTCACTGGTAAATAGGGTAGTGAATTAATCACAAAGCTAGCACGAAGGTTAATAAATAAAAAGAGTAAAAATAACTACAATAATTAAAGTATATATACAACAAGAAGATGTAAATTGTGACACCAAAAACATAAAAGAGGTGTAAGGAGAGTAAAATTGTACAGCTTTAGAATGCATTCAAACTTAACGACTTAAAACAAACTGTTACAAACATAACTTGTTAAATGTAAACCTCATGGTAATCACAAAGCAAAAACCTACAGTGGATAAGTGCACACACAAAATAGTAAGAAATGAATCTAGGCACACCACTAGAAAGCCATCAAACCAAAAAGGAAGAGAACAAAAGAAGACAAAAGAAACAGGAACCCCCAAACAGCCAGAAAACAATAAAACAGCAAGAAGTATGTAACCATTAAATTACTTTAAATGTAAATGGACTAAATTCTCTAATCAAAAGGCAGACTAAATGGATTAAAATAAATAAACAAAAATAAGACCCATCCATATGGTACCTATACAAGAGTATTCAGATATAAGAACATGGGTATTAAGGAGGGCATGTATTGCATGGAGTACTGGGTGTGATGCATAAACAATGAATCTTGGAACACTGAAAAAGTAAAATAAAGTTAAGAAAAAACTATAGATTCTAAAAAAAAAAAAAAGCAGTCTGAAAGTTAAGGGATGGAAAAAGTTATTCCATACAAATGCAAATGGAAATCAAGAGAAAGCTGGAGTAGCTATATGTATGTCCCACAAAATAGGCCTTGAAAACAAAGATTATCAGAGATAAAAAAGGGGATTACATAATGATAAAAGGGTCAATCCAATAAGAAGATATAGCATTTGTAAATATTTATGCACTTAACACTGGAGCATCTAAATATATAAAGCAAATGTTAAAACACCTAAAGGGAGGAAAAGCAATAGAGTAATAGTAGAGGACTTAAATACCCACATAAGTCAATGGATAAATCATTCAGAGAGTAAAAGGAATTATAGGCCTTAACATGTCAGAGCAGATGAACTTAACAGATATTTACAGAAAATTTCATTCAAAGCAACAGACTGCACTTTTTTTTTTTTAAAGGGTTTTATTTATTCATTTGAGACAGAAACAGAGAGAGAGTATAAGCATGGCAAAAGGCAGAGGCAGAGGGAGAAGCAGACACCCTGGTGAGCACAAAGCCTGACGTGGGCTCAATCCCAGGACCTCGAGATCATGACCTGAGCTGAAGGCAGAAGCTCAACCATCTGAGGTACCCAGGCATCCTTCTTAAAGTGCACCGTCATTTTCCAGGATAGGTCATATATTAGGCCACAAAACAAGTCTTAACAAATATAGTTAGATTAAAATCATATACCATATGGTCAGAAAAGATGCTTGATGAAACCAGAATATAATTATAAGAAAACTGGGAAATTTATAAAGTGAAGATTAAACAACATGATACTGAACAACCAATATATCAAAGAAGAAATTAAAAGAGAAATTTAAAAATTCCTCAGCCACAGCAGCTTCTTTCAAGTCACATCTCCAAAGGCAAGGGAAACAAAAACAGAAATGAACTTTTGGGACTTCATCAGATAAAAAGCTTCTGTACAACAAAGGGAAGTCAACAAAACTAAGAGGCAACCCATGGAATGGGCGAAGATATTTGCAAATGACATTACAAATAAAGGGCTGATATCCAAAATCTATAAATAACTTCTCAAAGTCAATACCCAAAAAACAAATAATCAAGGGGTGCCTGGGTGCCTGGGTGGCTCAGTGGGTTAAGCCTCTGCCTTCAGCTCAGGTAACGATCTCAGGGTCCTGAGATCAAACCCCACATCAGGTGCTCTGCTCAGCTGGGAGCTGCTTCCCTCCTGCCCTCTGCCTGCTTCTCTTCCTACTTGTGATCTCTGTCAAATAAATAAATAAAATCTTAAAAAAGAAAAAAACAAAACAGAACAAAATAATCAAGTCAAAAAATGGCCAGAAGACATGAACAGACACTTGCCCAAAGCAGACATACAAATAAATGGCTAACAGACACATGAAAAAATGTTCAACATCACTAGCCATTAGGGAAATACATATCAAAACCACAATGAAATACCACCTCCCATCAGTCAGAATACCTAAAATGAACAAAACAGGAACAACAATGTAGGCAACGATGTGGGAACCCTTTTACATGTTGGTGGGAATGCAAGCTGGTATAGCCACTCTGGAAAACGGTGTGGAGGTTCCTCAAGATGTTAAAAATAGAGCTACCCTATGACCCAACAATTGTACTATTAGGTATTTACCCTAAAGATACAGATGTAGTGAAAAGAAGGGGTCATTCACCTCAATGTTCATAACAGCAACGTCTACAATAGCCAAACTGTGGAAGGAGTTGAGATGCCCTTCAACTGACAGATGGACAAATAAGATGTGGTCCACATACACAATGGAATATTACACAGACATCAGAAAGGATGAATACCCACTATTTGCACTGACATTGATGGAACTGGATGGGGATTATGTTAAGTGAAGTAAGTCAAGCAGAGAAAGACAATTATCATATGGTTTCACTCATATGTGGAACATAAGCAATAGCATGGAGGACCATGGGGGAAGGGAGGGAAATGTGAAGTGGGTGCAATCAGAGAGGGACATGAACTATGACAGACTATGGAGCCTGGGAAACAAACTGAGGGTTTCAGATGGGAGGGTGGTGGAGGGATGTGGTAACAGGGTGATGGGTATTAAGGAGGGCAAATATTGTAATGAGTACTGGGTGTTATATGCAACTAATGAGTCACTGAACACTATATCAAAAACTAATAATATATATTATACAGTGGCTAACTGAACATAAAAAAATGAGACAATGAAAATAGAAATAAAAAATACAAAAACTTAAGAGAGGAGTTCATAGTAATAAATGCCTACCTTCAGAAATAAGAACAACCTAACTTTATGTGTAAAGAAACTAGGGGGAAAAAGAGTTCAGAGCTATATATGAAAATATATATATAACAAAGTTTGGAGTTTTATATAGGAAATAGAGATTAAAATGATAATAGAAAAAAATAGAAAAAAATGACAAAAGAAAAGCAAACAAGAGCTGTTTCTTTGAAAATATAAACAAAATTGAGAAACCTTTAAACCTTTAGATTCCCCAAGGAAAAAAAGAAAACCAGAAATTAAAGAGATGTTACAAATAAACCACAGAAATAAAAAGGATCATAAAAAAATGATGAACAATTATATGGCAACAAACTGAACAACCTAGAAAAATGGATAAGTTTCTAGAAACATACAACCTCCTCAGACTGCATCATGATGAAAGAGAGAATCTGAACAAACCAGTTACTGGAAGGAGGTTGAGTCAGTAATCAAAAACTTCCAATAAACAAAAGTCCAGGACAGAATACGTCATTGGTGAATTCTACCAAGTATCCAAGGAATTTATAGAAATTTTTACTCTTCCAAAATATAGAAGAGGAGTGAACTCTTCCAAACTAATTTTACAAGGTTAGCGTTATCCTGATATCCAAACCAGACAAGGATGCCACAAGAAAAGAAAATTACGGGCCAACATCCATGATGAACACAGATGCAAAAATCATCAACAAAAGATTACTAAGCTGCATTATTTACAAAAAGACAACAATATAAATGTCCAGTGAAGGATGAATAAGTAAAGTAGCAGCAGAATGTAAGTGTATACACACACACACACACACACACACACACATACACACACACCAGAATATTATTCAGCCATAATAAAAGAATTAAGAAGTAAAATTTTGCCATTTGTGACAACATGGATAAACCTTCAGGTAATTATGCTAAGTAAAATAAGTCAGAAAAAGAAATGCTGTTTGATCTCAAAACCAAGCTCACAGATACAAAGGCAAAGGGTGGGAGTTGAGGGATGTGAGCAAAGGTATTCAAAATGTACAAATTTCCGTTTATAAAAAATGTTAGTCATGGGGATGTAATGTACAGCATGGTGACTACAGTTCCTAATACTATACTGTACATCTGAAATTTGCTAAGAGAGTAGCTCTTTAAAGTTTTTAATCACAAGAAAACTTTATTATTACATATGGTAGCAGATGTTAACTAAACTTATTGTGGTAATCATTCCACAATATATATAAATATAAAATCTTTATATTATACACCTGAAACTAATAACAATGTCACAAGTCAATTACACCCAATTTAAAAAAAAGGAAATAAAAGAATATCTCAAATGAAAATGGAAACACAACATACAAAAACCAATGGAGGGGTGCCTGGGTGGCTCAGTGGGTTAAGCCTCTGCCTTCAGCTAAGGTCATGATCTCAGGGTCCTGGGATTGAGCCCCGCATTGGGCTCTCTGTTCAGCGGGGAGCCTGCTTCCCCCTCTCTCTCTCTGCCTGCCTCTCTGCCTACTTGTGATCTCTCTCTTTTTGTCAAATAAATAAATAAAATATTAAAAACAAAACAAAACAAAACAAAAACAAACAAAAAGAAAAAACAAAAACCAATGGAATGCTCCAAAACTAGTTCTGAGACAAAAGTTTATAGTGATGAATGCACATATTAAGAAATAAGAAAATCATAAACAGCCTTAACTTTACACCTCAACAACTAGAAAAAGTACAAACTAAGCTCAGAATTAGCATAAGGAGGGAAAGAATAAAGATCAGAGCAAAGGTAAATGGAAACCAGAAAAGCAATAGAAAAGATCAATGAAACTAAGATCCTGCTTTTTTTTAAAGATTAACCAAATTTACAACTCTTAAGTGGGACAGAGTATGAGAGAGAAGATTCAAAACGAAATTACAACAGACACTACCAAAATAAATAGGATCATAAGATAGTACTATGAATAATTATATGCCAACAAATTAGATAACCTAAAAGAAATGGATAATTTCCTAGAGATATAGAAATAGGAAGTCTGAACAGTAACAAGTAAGGTGATTTGAATCATTATCAAAAACTTCCTGACGACTGAAACCCCATGATCACAGATTTCTTATTTAACTGGGCAATTCTGTCAAATATTTAAAGAAGAATTAGTGCCAGTACTTTCCAATTTTTTTCTGAGAACTACAAGAGGAGGAAACACTTCTAAACTAATTCTATGAGGCCAGAATTATTCTGATACCAAAGCTAGATAACGATGCTATAGGGATGAATGGAAAACTATAGATCCTATGAGAAGAGAGGCAAAAAGAACATATCTAATGATAATAAAGGCAAAATACAATAGACCCATAGCTAACATTATACTCAGGGAAACAGGAACAAGACAAGTATGCTCACCTTACCACTCTTATTCAAAATAGCCATGCAAGTCCTAGCTAGAGCAGTCAGGCAAAACGAACATATATAAAGTATCGAAATAGGAGAGAAATAAGTAAAATTGTCATTATTTGCAGATGATAGGACCTTATATATTGAAAATCCCGAAGACTCAAAGTTTAGGATCTAATCAGTGAATTCAATAAAGTGCACAAATTAAAACCAATACACAGAAATCAGTTGCGTTCTATACACTAACATACATCTGAAAAGGAAAAAAAAATGTCTTATTCACAAACGTACGAAAAAAATACTAAATACAGAGGAATAAACTTAAAGTAAAAGTAAAAGATCTGTATAATAAAAACTACAAAATTTTGCTAAAAGAAATTGAAGACAACATAACCAAATGGAAAAACATCCGTTCACAGCTGCAAGAGATAATACTGTTAAAATGTTCATGCTACCCAAAGAAGTCTGTAGATTCAATGCAATCCCTATCCAAATCCAACATAATTTTTCACAGAAACAGAAAAAACAATCCTCAAATTTGTTTGGAACCACGGAAGATTCCCTAATAGATAAAACAATCATGGGAAAGGACAATAAAACTAGAGGTATCACACTTCCTAATTTCAAATTATACTACAAAGCTATGGTAATTAAACTTTGGTGCTGATATAAGATAGACACATGGACCCATGGAACAAAATAAAGAGCTCAGATATAAGCCCCTGTATATAAGGTCAACTAGTATTTGATAAGGGGGTCAGGAAAAACCAGTGAGGAAAGGATAGTCTCTTCCAACAAATCATGCTGGGAAAACTGTATAACCACACGTAGAAAAAGAAAATTGGACAACTAACTTATACAACTCACAAAAATTGCCTTGAGAGGGACTTGAAGACTTAAACCTAAGAGCTGAAACGGCAAAACTCTTAGGAAAAAAAACATGGGTAAGAACCTCCTTGACACTGTTCTTGACATGATATTTTGTATATGACACCAAAAGTACAAATGACAAAAGAAAAAAAAAATCAGTAAGTGGGACTAAATAAAACTTAAAATCTACACTGAAAAAGATAAAAAATAAATGAAAAGACAGCTATGGAATGGTAGGAAATACTTGCAAACCATGTACTGGATAAGGAGTTAATACGCAAAATTTATAAAGAATTCCTACAAGTCAATTAAAAAATATAATTAAAAAATGCAGAGAGGAAGAATAGACATTTTTTTCCAAATAAGATATCCAAATGGCTAACAGGTACATGAAAAGGTGCTCAGTATCACTAATCATCAGGGAAATGCAAATAAATATTACATACTATATATGGTATAGTATATATGTAATATATCCTGGCTCCCTGAATATTGAAAAATCTAGGAAGATATTCTTCAGAACTTAACAGTGGATATCTCTACATAGTGGAAACTCCAATGACTTTTACATTATTTTTCATACTTTTCTAAATTTTTTGAAATTTTTACAAGCGTGTACTACTGTTATAATAAAAGAAGAAAATGAAACAAGATGGGATTGGGAGGGAGACAAACCATAAGTGACTCTTAATCTCACAAAACAAACTGAGGGTTGATGGGGGGAGGGGGGTTGGGGGGATGGGGTTATGGACACTGGGGAGGGTATGTGCTATGGTGAGTGCTGTGAAGTGTGTAAACCTGGCGTTTCACAGACCTGTACCCCTGGGGATAACAATATATGTTTATAAAAAATAAAAATGAAAAAAAAAATGAAAAAAAAAAAAAATAAAAGCCATGATAACAGATGTGAAGTGCTAGCATCAAAAAGAAGTGTTGATTAGGCTGTGGAGAAAAAGAACCCTTCTTGTGTACTATTAGTGGGAATGTAAACTGGTGCAGCTACTGTAGAAAGCAGTATGAAGGTTCCTCAAACAATTAAAAATAGCAGTATTATAATACAGAACTCTCATTTCAGAGTATTTATTCAAAGGAAATGAAATCATTATCCCCAGAAGATATCTTCACCGTCATGTTCCTTCTAGCATTATTTACAATAGACTATATATGGAAACAATGTAAGTGGCCAATGGATGAATGGATAAGGAAACTGTGGTATATATACACAATGGAATGCTATTCAGCCATGAGAAAAAAAGAAATCCTACTGTGTGTGACAACATGGGTGGACCTTGAGGTCATTAAGATAAGCGAGACAGGTCAGAAACAGACAATTTAGGGTATCTCTTATATGTAGAATCTAAAAGAAAATGAATGCAAAAACAAGACAAAACAGAACAAAACCAGCAGAATGGTGTTGCTAGGGTCTGGGGCTGGAGAAATGGGAGTGAGCTTGTTTAAGGGCATATACCTACAACTAGTAAATTAAAAACCATGGAGATCTAACACACACAGGACAGTGGTTATACACAACAAAACTCTATTATAAACATTAAATTTGCTAAAAGACTAGATCTCAAATGTTCCCATCACTACAAGAGACTATATTTACGTGACATATGATAGAGGTATTAGCTAGTGCTACAATGGCAATCATTCTGAAGTATAAATTTATCAGTGCATTGTAAACCTTAATTTACATTTTATATGCTGGTTATAGCCTAACAAAGGAGCTAAAAATCAGATCAGGCTTTCCTCCTTCAACTCCTCCATTCCCCTATACCTTTCACTTTCCCCTGGAATATAAATGAGGTCTTCCTACACCTATACAGTTCTATATACTTAGTACTTTTCTCTTCCTGCTATTACTTGTGTTTGTCTCTGATCTCCAGCAAACTGCAAAGTCCCTTAAGATACAGAGAAATTACATTACTCTTAATATTACCAGCATCTGGAACAGTACTTGCCAGGTAGCAGGGCCTGAATGAATACTTTCAAGTGAAAGATTTCATGCAAAATTGGTTAATAGTCAAATTAAATTCTACGTCTTCCATTATTATATACCCAATTTACCAACTTTTCACCACAAATTCATCCTATAACTTAACAAGGAAGGAAAAAAGGGGGAAAAAGGAGATCACTCATAGTATAACATCTTTCAAATGGAGCTGAAAAATAATCTTAAAAAAAAAAACACACACATACACACAATCTAACTCCATGCAACTTTTAACATAGCCAAAAATCTGCATGAGCCTGAAAAACACAATTTTCTTTTTATTTATTTGGCCTATGACTCCAGAGCCATAGGCCAAATAAATAATGGATGCTGGTGAACTAACAGTGTGAGAAATGTGACTTATATGCAACATCGAAAAACACTTGCTATTTTAAAATACTACATTTATTAAAATGCCAGACTATCAGTGGCTAAGTTGGTTCTTTCACTGGATCCTCCTGATTTTCTTTTACCTAGATGGATGGTTCAGTTCAGTCAGATTGTGATGTGATGATATTATATAATTAACAGCCCTTTCCAAGACAAACATTTGTTTGTTGCACATAGTTATATGGACTGGCTATGATGGCGCTGCTCCAGACTGTGGATCAGGTTCAGATCTGCTCCATGTGCCTATCATTCTGGGTCCTAGGAAGAAAGAGCACCTGGGGCATGCTGTTCTCACAGAAGAGAAAAGGAATACAACCATGGAAGCACATACAGTGTGCTATATACCATACAGACATGGTATATATTATGTTTTTTCACATCTTATTAGCCAAAGCAAGCCATGAGGCCAAGGTGAACTTCAATGGGTCAGGAAGTACATCTACTCTGTTCCATGGAAGGGAAGGAAAAAAGGAATATTGACTAAACAACTACGCAACCTACCAAAATGTATCTCACTCAAACACTGTTTCACTGCTGTGCTGTGATATTTATTTATTTATTTATTTATTTATTTTTAGAGAGAGCATACAAATGGGTGTTAAGGGACAGAGAGAAAGGAGAGCAACAGGCTCCCCACTAAGTGGGGAGCCCCACAGAAGGCTCAATCTCAAGACCCTGAGATCATGACCTGAGCCAAATCAAGAGTCTGATGCTCAACCTACTGAGCCACCCACAAGAGTCTCTCACTGCTGTGCTTGTAAAGATACAGCAGGAAGGCAAAGATTTGGTGGAGAAGATTCAGCTCTGATTTTTATTATAGTTAAAAAGTACTACAACAGCCCTTGTTCCAATGAATATGCTAACAAATATATCAAAGATCAGATATCTAAATCTCTTTGAAAACTCATAATTTATATTTTGCTTTACTCATTTACTCTGCCCCCCTCAAGAAATTAATTAATCCACATTTGCCAAAGATAAAGCAAAACAAGTAACCAAAGTGTCAAACATCTGTTATTCTTGCTCATTTGTTTGACTTAAAAGCACTCACCTAAAGTAACTCTTGATGTTAATAAATAAAAATTGCAATTACAAAGTACTTAGTGACTAATACTAGTTAAACCATTATGTTAGCAAAACTAATTAGATATGACAAAAGCTTAACTGTGAGACAAACTCATTTCTTAATAAACTCTCTATTGCTAAACCAAAAAAAAGTGTGAGAATAAAGGAAAAACATTCTCAGCTCAAAAAGTAGAAAGGGAAGAGTAAACAAACCTGAGGAAACAATGATTAATTTTATCAATCAAGATTGAATAGAACTAATACATTAAAACTATTAGAATATCTTAAAAAAACTATTAGAATATTTTTTAAAAAAATGATAAACTGAGGGGCTGCTGTTTTGACAGGAAGAGGCTAAGCAACTCTAAGCTAACCAAATTGTGGAAAGGGGGAGATATTTCCTTGTGCTGAAAATTAGCAAGGGCAAAAAGAGTTGTTACTAATAAACCCACTTATTTTACTCTTAAAATTTCAGGTGTGGTAAGTTATGCACATTGTAGGCCCCAGTTTATTATCACAGAACTCATAATGTTATTCATCACTTCTATGATTGATTGCCTTAGAACTTTAATTTTAGTAAGTTACTGTCATTCTTTAAGCATTAACTTTTCTTTGTATTTGCAGGCAAAGTTTCCATTCTTTATAAAAACAGGATATATTACACTCTATCTAATTATAAGAAATATCTGTTCAACAACACTACAGAAATCACACAAAAACTCAATAAATAAAACCATCTTATGGCTTCATCCTGTCATTTTACAAATGAGGACGATAAGACAAGATGATGAAGTAACTAATATATAATTCCAAAGCTGAGATTAACTCCAGTCTCCTGGTTCCTGGTCTATTTTTGTAAGCACTGCATAGTTGCTCCCCAGAAATAAGGCCAAGAAATTATCCTAAACATTTTGTAAAATATTAGCCTGTCTGGTTCCGAATGTTTCTGATCATTAGGTATAAAAGCTGAAGCACAGAGAGACCAAGTATACTGGCAAACAGATTATCTTTGCCACATTCTGTTTAAAGGAAGCTTTAAAGAGAAGAAAACCAAACCTATCCTCATGTATCAGAACATCCTCACTTTACCTTTAAACTCTTAAAAGTATATAGTAAAAAAGCCAGCTTTGAGTTTTGAAGGCCTCTTCCCTCTCATCTCCCAGAATTACAGAACCTAGAACTACATGGACAGAAGAATGGCCTTTGGACTTGTATTGTGGAAGATAAATCATATTATCCAGTTTCAGACCTGGTGCCAGTATTTGCAAGGTGTGCATATTTGCCAATTTCAAGTGCCAATGAGAGCTTACTGAATGGTACTAGGGGACATGGCAAATGACAGCTCTTTCCAGTCAGCTAATTTAGGAGATGTTGCTGCCTTAAGAGCTTTAGGATTATAAACTAGGAAAAGAAGGCTTTATAGACAGGATTTGGAGGTGGGGGTGGGGAAGAACTTGCCTACTTAGCTGAAACTGTTTCCCTAGAGTTCCAGTTCTACTCCCTCATAAATTACTGAATCCTTAAGCTGCAAAAGAAGTATTAAAACTGATCTTTCACTTTTATTTGGAAATAAATATTTCAACAGTGGTCCACATCATCTCTTAGAGACCTCATTTAATTTACATGTACTGGACAAACCAGCCTGTCTTCCATTAGGATATATAAATTTCAAGACATGTCAGAGCAAATAAAAAACCTCTGTGATTTTTAGTTGTAACAACATGAGAATTCAGAATAAATAGTCTCTAAGTGAAAAGATACTCTGATTCCCATTTTCATTAAGATTTGTTAACACACTACCTTAAAAAACAGGAATAAACATGAAGAAAAGTGCACAGTCTAAGAGTTATTAGACATGAAAATTATTGCTTAAGGACAAGAACAGTAGAACAGATAATGCAAAAAGCTAAATAAGTATCATAAAGACAAGGTTATTAATAAACATTCTTTTTACACTTCATTCTAAATGATTCCTGAGTTATATAATTGAATCTCATATAAAGTGCTTTATTTTGGGGCTATTATGTTTCATTGATCTCTTTCTGTATACTAATGCTAATACCATACTCTTAATACCTGGCATTTGACAGTACATTTCATTATTTGGAAAAACAAGTTTTCCCTTCATTAACATTTTTAAAGTCTTTTTTTTTTTTTAAGATTTTATGTTTTAAATAAATAAAATCTTTTAAAAAATTTTTAAAAAGGGTGCCTGGGTGGCTCAGTTGGTTAAGATTCTGTCTTCTGCTCAGGTCATGGTCCTGAGGTCCTGGGATCAGGTCCCATATCAAGCCCCTGCTCAGCAGGGAGTCTGTATCTCCCTCTCCCTCTGCTGCTCTCTCTCTCTCTCTCTCTCTCTCTGTCATATAATAAAATATTTAAAAAAAAAAGTGTTTTTTAGAGAGAGAGTGCCTTGTGGGCAAGCATGAGTGGGGGAGGGGCAAAGGCACAGGAAGAGGGAAAGGCAGACTCCCGCTGAGCCCTGAGTCCAACAGGGGGCTAATCTCAGGATGACCCTGAGATCATGACCTGAGCTGAAGTCAGATGCTTAACGAACTGAGCCACACAGGCATCCCTAAAAGTCTTCCTTTTTTTCCAATTTATTTATAAACTTTAGAATTAGGTGGTTAAATTCTGTATTTAAAATCTCATCAGAATTTTTCATTGGGATTACATTAAATTTATAAATTATATTAAAATATAAATACAGGGGGAGCCTGGGTGGCTCAGTTGGTTAAACATCTGCTTTCAGTTCAGGTCATGATCTTGCGATGGAGCCCTAAATCGGGCTTCCTGCTCAGGGGGAGCCTGCTTCTCCCTCTCCCTTTGCCACTCCCCACCACTCATGCTCCTGTGCTCGCTCTCTCTCAAATGAGTGGATAAATAGTAGGAAAAAAATATATATATATACATATATATATAAATAAATACAAATGAACGAAAGAATGGCTACTTGGAAATTTTGAATCTTCACATTAAACTTCATGTTTCTCTGTTTATGCAAGTCTTTTATATCCTTTCATAAAATGCCAAAGATTTTTTTATAAGTCTACTGCTATCCTATTTCCAGTGTACATTTTTTCCATTTTTTTCCTCCTGTTAATATAGGAATCCTATTGATTCATATATTCTTTGGTTTCAACCACCTTACTGGACTCATTACATACAAGTTTTTAGATGCTTTTCATGAGTTTGATAGGTATTTTCCATTTGCAAAGAATAGTAATTTTACTTAGAACATTTTTTCTTTTTGTATTTTTTAGTTAAAATGATTTGTTCAGAAACTCTGGAACAGGGGTGCCTGAGTGGCTCAATCAGTTAAGTGTCTGCCTTTGGCTGGGGTCATGATCCTGGGATCCTTTGGGGATCCAGCCCGGCATTGGGCTCCTTGCTCAGTGGGGAGTCTGCTTCTACCCCTGCCTTTCTCCCTGCTTGTGCTCTCTCTGTCAAATAAATATATAAAATTAAAAAAAAAAAAAAGAATCTCTGTAACAGTATTAAGTAATACTGATGACAGAAGACATTTACTGATTTTGGTTTAATGAGCATGATACCACTGCTTTTCCATTAAGGATGGTGTTTGAGGGGCGCCTGGGTGACTCAGTGCGTTAAGCGTCTGCCTTTGGCTCAGGTCATGATCTCAGGGTCCTGGGATCTAGCCAGAGAGCTCCCTGATCAGCTTCTCCCTCTGCACCCACCACCCCGCTTATACTCTCTCTCTCGAATAAATAAATCTTAAAAAAAAAAAAAAGATGGTATTTGATATAAGTTAGTAAAGGACCTCATCTATCAAGTTAAAGAACTCACAACAGATTTATTAATGAGTTTTTATTTCCTTGAAATTTCAGTACCTGTTATTTTATCTCCAGCAAATAATTAAATTTAATTTACTTAACGATATAGTGCTGTGTGCCAGACACTGAGTACTTTTCATGGATTACCTCATATAATGTTTATAAACACTCTGTAAAGTACATTTTCTTACTTCTTCCACTTGAGAAATGAAAAAACTGAGGCACAAGAGTCACATAGTTCTTATAAGTGGTTGAGCCAGGACTGAATACAGAGATTTGTATTCAGATTTTATACTCTTGATACCATTCTTAGATTCTCGCTAATGAACACTTATCTAAGTTTTCTTTAGAAATTTTGCACATATTTTCATTAGTAAGATCAGTCTATAAATCTTTTTTTTTTTTTTTTTTTAGGATTATTTACTTATTTAAGAGAGAGGGAGTGTGCACAAGTGGGGGATAAGGGCAGACATACTCCCCCCAACCCCCGCCCAGGGAACAGGGAGCCTGACTCGGGGCTTGATCCCAGGACTCTGAGATCATGAACTGCGCTGACAGCAGATGCTAAACTGACTGAGCCCCCCAGGTGCCCAGTCTATAAATCTCATGCTATACTTGTTTGGTTGGTTTATCCAATAGGTAAAACAAGAGAATATGGCAAAAGTAATAGTCACATCTAAGATTAGGTCAAGAAAACACTGCAGCGTCTCCACTGGACTCTCTCAGATCATTCACTATGGGGAAAGTAGCTGCCATGTCTTAAGGAGACTCAGGTAGCTCTATGCAGAGGCTTAAAAGAACCAAAACTCCCATTCCAATAGCTGAAAGGAACTGAGGGCCTGTGAACTGGTACATGAGAATGCTTGGAAGGATCCTACAACCTTTAGATAACTGTAGTTCCAGTAAACAGATTTGACTATAACCTCTTAGGAAAGTCTGACCAAACCCACCAGGTTAAGACACTTTCAGATTCTCAACTTTCAGACAATGGATGAGATAATACAAATTTGTTGCTTTAAACTGCAGAATTTTAGGGTAATTTGTTATACAACAATAAATAATGAATAAATTTGCCATTGTATTTCAGTACCATAAGTATCTGCTGTTTCTTCAAAGGTTGACTAGAAGTGCCAGGTGAAATTTGATGCTCTGGAAAGACATGTTCAATAAACTTAAAAAATTTTTTTCTAGGATACAAGTCAATTCAGATTATTTAAACTTCTTTCTGTACATAAATTTATTTTTTTGTATTTTTTTGTATTTTCTAAGAAAATGGCCCATTTCTTATAGATTTTAAATATGGTGATATAAAATCTAAACTCTCTTCTGCATGGTATATACCTATTTTTTTTTTCCCTTTTTTAATCTCACCAGTGACTTTGCTGTTTTGTAAGTGAAAAAATGATAGATTTACACAGGCTATTGATTTGAAGGTTTTGTATTCTATTTAATTGCTTACTTCATCCTTATTAATTTCTCCTTCCCCTTTTAGCTTATTACTGCTATCCCAATATAGTATTAATAATGCAGTAATTTTGTCAGTGCTATTTGTTTTTTATCATCTTAAATTTCACTCTTGATTTTTCTTTTTAAGTGTTATTTTAATTAGAATCTTACAATTATTTTTTTTAATTTGATGTCTTTTAGATGTTTCATATGGCCTTAAATATTTAGTTATACTGAATATGGCCAAGGAATGCAGAATCTATGATTATATTATAGTTCTTGTGAATTTATTATGATTAATGTTGCCACCTTCTACATAACCAGTTTTTGAAAAGTGTGAATAAAAACAATGCTTATTCTCTTGCTATTTAGTATAAAATTTTCCTTTGGAGTGCTACTGCAATCCTTTTAATCATCATTTCTATTTGTTTCCATGATTCATTAATTTCCAAAAGAAATAAAATCTTACACTGTGAAAATACTTCCCCCATTTGTAACACACTTTAATATATGGGTAGAATATACTTGCTCTGGGACACCTGGGTGGCTCAGTCAGTTAAGCATCTGCTCAGGTCATGATCCCAGGGTCCTGGGATTAAGTTCCTGTATCAGGCTCCTTCCTCAGCAGGAAGCCTGCTTCTCCCTCTACCTGCTGCTCCCCCTGCTTGCATACTCTCTCCCTCTACCTGACAAAGAAAATTTAAAAAAATAAATAAATAAAAGGATATACTTGGTCTTACAGATGTTTTCAGAATTTCACCAGTATCTTTCTTATATATACATAAATAGGTGTATATACTTGTGTGTGGGGGGGGGTGTATGTGTTAAATACAGCTTGAGTAAATATCAGATTTTGACAAATTTTTAGAGTGGCAGTTTCTTTTTCAATTACTTTATAGATACTTAAATTCACATGGTTAACAACTCTTGTTTTCAATACATATTTGATATCTAAGATATTTAAAAATCTAATCACTATATTATCTTCATAAAAAAACACTTCAATTATTTTCTACTAAGCAAACAATAAGTAAATGAGTGTAATATATGTATATAAAATAGTAAGAGATCTTTAATAAATTATAATGTACACAAGTTTGGAATTCATGATAGAATTTTTTTATGGAAAAATAGAGTATTAGAAAAGATTCTCATTTATATTTGCAAATATTTTAATAAAAGTATCTATTCCAAAAACTAATATCTTCATGTCCAAAAGAATTAACTTATAAGTAGCTTGATAATAAAATTAAATATCTTCAGAGGGTCCAGTTCAAGATGGTGACATAGGAGGATCCTTAACTCACCTCCTCCCATGGATATACCGAATCTACAACTATGTGCAAAACAATTTCCTCTGTAAGAAATCCAAAAAGTAGCTGAATTACTTCTGTACGTTAGGCTAACAAGGAAAAGAAAAAAAAGTTGAAATGGATAGGACAGGCTGAGACACAATCTAACCATAAACCCCACTATCAATGCAGCAGTCCACAATCATGATGGACACAGAAGCAAAAACCTTCAACAAAATATTAATAAACTGAATTCAATACATTAAAAAGATCATACACCATGATTAAATGGGATTTATTCCAGGAACACAAGAATGGTTTAACATCAGCAAATCAGTCAATGTGAAACACAACATTAATTAAGAATAAAAAGGATATCATCTTAATAGATAAAAAAAGCATTCGGGGTGCCTGGGTGGCTCAGTGGGTTAAAGCCTCTGCTTTCGGCTCAGGTCATGATCCCAGGGTCCTGGGATCGAGCCCCGCATCGGGCTCTCTGCTCAGTGGGGAGCCTGCTTCCTCCTCTCTCTCTGCCTGCCTCTCTGCCTACTTGTGATCTCTGTCTGTCAAATAAATAAATAAAATATTAAAAAAAAAGCATTCAACAAGATTAATATCCATTTATGATAAAATTATCAACAAAGTGGATCTAGAGTAAATGTATCTCAAAATAGTAAAGGCTATATATAACAAGCCTCCACCTAACATCACAGCCAAAGGAGAAATACTGAATGTATTTTCCTGTAAGATCACAAACAAGACAAGGATGCCTATTCTCACCACTTTTATTTAGCATACTGTTCAAATTCCCAGCCAGAGCAACAACACAAGAAAAAGAAATGAAAGGAATGGAAATTAGAAAAGAAACAACTGTCATTATTTGCAGATGATATAAAAAAGTCTAAAACTTCATCAAAAAGCCATTAGAATATAGAATTTACTATTTATACAATAAAAATGCAAAATTTAGTAAAGAATACAACAAAACCAGTATATAAATACAACAAAACCAGTATATAAAAATGTTGGTATTTCTATTCACTAATAATGAGCTAAAAGAGAAATTAAGAAAATCCCACTTACAACTGCATCAAAAACAATAAAATACCAAAGAATAAATTTTATTAAGAAGGGACAGATCTTGGGGCGCCTGGGTGGCTCAGTGGGTTAAGCCTCTGCCTTTGGCTCAGGTCATGATCCCAGAGTTCTGGGATTGAGCCCTGCATCGGGCTCTCTGCTCAGCGGGAAGCCTGCTTCTGCAACCTCTCTCTGCCTGCCTCTCTGCCTACTTGTGGTCTCTCTCTCTGTCAGATAAATAAATAAAATTAAAAAAAAAAAAGGGACAGATCTTGACACTGACAAGTATAAGACATTAATGAAAACAAAGTGAAAAAAACACAAATGGAAAGATACTCTATGCTCATAAACTAAAAGAACTAATATTGTTAAAATATCCATACTACACAAAGCAACATATAGATTCAATACAATCCCTATGACTATTCCAATGACATTTTCAACAGAAATGGAACAAATATTCCTAAAACTTGTATGGAACCATGAGAACCAAAGCAATCTTGAGAAAGGAAAAAGAAACCTGAAAGTATCAAGGTCCCTAACTTCAAATTGTATAACAAAGGTACAGTAATCAAAACAGTATGGTACTTGCAAAAACACAAACAAAAAAAAAAAAAAAACAAAACCAGAAGCAGATCAATGGAACATAGAGAATAGAAAGCCTCACTACCCCCAACCAAAAAAAAAAAATTCATGTAGATATCATCAATTAATCTTCAACAACAGAGCCAAGAATATACACAATGGGGAAAGGCCAGTCTCTTCAACAAATTGTGTTTCGAAAACTGGACAGCTACATACCAAAAAATGAAACTGAACCACTAAATCACACCATATACAAAATTAACTTAAATGGATTAAAATCTTAAACATAAGTCTAGAAAGTATAAAACTTTTGGAATACAACATTGGTGATAAACTCCTTGACAAAGGTATTAGTGATGATTTTTTGGATTTGACACCAAAAGGCAAAGGCTACAAAAGCAAAAATAAACAAGTGGGACTACATCAAACTAAAAAGCTTCTGCACAACAATGTGAAAGGCAACCTAGGAAATAGGAGAAAATATCTGCATATCATATATCTGATAAGGAGTTAGTATCCAAAATCAATTTTAAAAAGCATACGATCTAATTTAAAAAGGGGCAGAAGTTCAGAAAATTTTTCCTAATAAGATATCTGGATGGCCAACAAGTACCTGAAGACGTGCTCATCCTCACTCATTATCAGGGAAATGCAAATCAAACCACAATGAGATACACCTCGCACCTACTAGTATAGCTATTATCAAAAAGACAAGAAATAACCAGTGTTGGGAGCACATGGGTTGCTCAGTCAGTCGCACATCCAGCTCTTGGTTTCTGTCCAGTCATGATCTCAGGATCATGGGATCAAATCCCCCAAAAGGATCTATGCTCCATGTGGAGTTGAGATGCTCCTTCTCTCCCTCTGCCCCTAGCCCCACCCATGGACACACAGGCCCTCCCTTTCTCTCCAAAATAAATCAATCTTTAAGAAATAACAAGTGTTGGAGAGGATGGGGAGAAAAGAGAACACTTGTGCACTGTTGGAGGGAATATAAATTGATGCAGCCACTATGGAAAACACTATGGAAGTACTTTAAAGAATTAAAAATAAAACTACAAAGGGGGAGACAAACTATGAGACTGCGGACTCTGAGAAACAAACTGAGGGTTTTGGAGGAGACGGGCATGGGGGTTTGGGTGAGCCTCGTGGTGGGTATTACTGAGGGCACATATTACATGGAGCATTGGGTGTGGTGCATAAGCAATGATTTTTGGAACACTGAAAAACAAAACAAAACGAAAACAAACAAACAATAAACTACATATGATCCAGCAGTTCCCCTTCGGTTATTTATCCAAAGGAAACAAAACAAGTTCAAAAAAATACTGATGTTTACTTCACAATTACAAGCGTACCTCAGACATTACAGGTTCGGTTCCAGGCCACACAATAAAGTGAATATTGTAAAAAAGTGAGTCAAATGAATTTTTTGGCTTCCCAGTGCATTCAAAGTTCATCTTACACTATGCTGTAGTCTGTTAAGTTTGTAATAGCATTATGTCTAAAACATTATGTATCTTAATTAAAAGTCACTTTATTTCTAAAAAATGCTAGCCATCATTTGATCTTTCAACAAGTCATAATCACTCATCACAGATTGCCTTAAGATATATAATGAAAAAGTTTGAAATATTGTAAGAATTACCAAAATGTGACACAGAACATGAAGCAAATGCTGTTGGAAAAATGCCAGTATATTTGCTATATGAAGGTTTGTCACAAAACTTCAATTTTTTAAAAAATGTAGTATGTGCAAAGCACAAAATCTAAATGCAACAAAATGAGGTGTGCCTCATTCACAATAGCCAAGAACTGGAAATAACCTAAATGTCTGTTAATGGATGGAAAAATAAAATGTGGTCTATACACAAGGCAAATATTATTGTGCCACAAAAAGAAGGAAATCTCGCCATTTGCTACAACGTAGATGGACCTTGAGGACATTATGCTATGTGAAATAAGCCTGGCAAAGACAAATATCCTATGATCTCACTTACATGTGGAATTGAAAAAAAAAAACAAAAAACACCTCATAGATATAGATAACAGATGTATGGTTGTCTGAGTGGGGGTGGGGAGGGGGTGAAATGTGTGAAGATGGTTAAAAGGTACAACTTCCAGTCATAAGAAAAAAAAAAAAAACTAGGTATATAATGTACAGCATAGTCACTACAGTTAATATTGTATGATGCATTTGAAAGCCACTAAGAGAATAGATCTTAAAAATTCTTAACACAGGAAAAAATTTGTAATTGTGTAATGAATATTAACTAGACTTATTGTGATGATCACTTCACAAAATAAACACACCAAATCATTATGTTGAACACCTGAAACTAATGTAATATGTCTATGATATCTCAAAAAAAAATGAAATACCTTCAAATTATATTTATGAGCTTTATCCAAAATAGTTGGTACCAAGTCATCAGTATTTTCTCCATTCTCATCATTTGTACCAGGTGGGTACCAAGACAGGGCTAGTACACCTAAAAGAAAAGACCAAAAAGAAAAATAAATACAGAAGTGGGAGTAATTGTAGATATTCTTAAAAAAAAAAAAAAAAAAAGAAAAAATTAAGGAGGCAGAATAAAGACCAAATTGTAAACAGCCAAAAAGAAACACATCCTCATAAGTTGTTGTTTTGTTACCTTACTAGATAGGATCTATGGTTATTTGATTACTTTATGTTGTTATATTTATGAATTCTTTATCAAGTATGAATATATTTAAGTTAACAGGTTTTACTTTCCAGATTAGGTTTACAGAAAAACTGCACAGGAAGTACAGTTTCCATATATTCTCCTCTTACATACCTGCTCCCCAACCCACATACAGTTCTTGTTAATAATATCTTGCATTTATATGATACACACACACACACACACACACACACATATATATATAATTTGTTATATGTGATGAACCAATACTGGCACATCAACATTATACATATGTACATATATGCATACACATATATGTACATACATGCATAAATACATATATGTATGTATGCACATATGTACACACACATATGTGTGTGTGTATTTGTTACATGTGATGAACCAATATTGATGCATCATTATTAACTATAGCCAACAATTTAGATGAGGGCTCACTCTTTGTGATGTACAGCTGTATGGCTTCTGACAAAAGCATATGTGCCCACCATTAAGTATCATGCAGAATAGTTTTACAGACCTCAGAACCCACTGAAATCCATCTATTTATCCCTCCTCTCTCACTCCTCTCTCAATCTCCTGGATAATAATTGATCTTTTCAGTATCTCTATTGTTTTGTCTTTTCCACAATGCTATCTAGGTGGAATCCTACCAGTAACTTTTTCAGACTGGCTTCTTACACTTAGCAATACATAATAAAGGTTCATTTATATCTTTTTGTATATTTATAGATCATTTTTTTTACTGCTGCATGATAACTCATTGCATGGATGTATGACAATTTATCCATTCACTTACTGGAACATACCATGGATGCTCCTAATTTGGGGCAATTATGAAGATTCAAGAAAAAAAAATAGTTTCTCCTTGTAGTACTTACTTTTGAAATGACACATTACAAAATAAGTTTTATAAACATAAGCCCACAGGAAGAAAAAAAAAAAAACAACAACAAAACTTACTTTGAAGGAATATTTGAAATCAACTATCAAAGCCTCACTTATATATGAAGAAATGAGAGACTAATAGAAAAAGCTGCTTATTTCTATGTTAACCAACACACTTTTTAAGGCATGGACAAAAATACAATGGTACGAAAACAGAAGCATGTGGAAATATAGGAACTGCAAGCTTAGAAACTGGCAGAGAACTAAATTATAATACTTAAACTTTACAGTCAACCTGCCATGTACAGAACAGCCCCATCTAGCGACACAAAACAGAACTTTCATTAAAGTTTACAGGAAAAAAGATGTCTATGTCCTCTATCCACTCTGAAAATAAGAGAGCAGTAAGAACATGAGAAGTAGAAAAATCATCTATAATACATAAAGTGCTTTAGAGAAGCTTATGATTAGCCATGAAGGGAATCTATTATATACAGAAAAATGCCAGTAAGAAAAGTGGAAACAGTTGATCAAACATCTAAGCTGCCTAAGAGTCTAACTTATAAAAAGAACAGTACCAATGGAGAGTCACAGTAAAACAACAACAACAACAACAACAAAAACAAAACTCAATATAACTTAGGTAAAAATCCTACCAAAAAAAAAAAAAAAAAAAGTTGAGACAAAATAGTAAAGAAAGGACATATAAAAGAAAGATTATGCCATGAAGCCTAGGAAAATTGTAAGCATAGCATTCTTCCATGAAATTCAAAACAAAAGATTCCTGTTTCTAGCAATAGATTAGGTTAAACAGACCAACATTTCCATGAAAAAAATATTAAATAAAATATGGATTACAAAAAACTTCTTAGCCAAAGAGCTGAAGAGTAAGGGATTAGCTGTCCAAATTGAGGCAAAAAACATGAAATGAGCAAGGAAGTCAGTCTTCCCAAAACATAATTGGCAGAAGTAAACCAACCATCAAAAACAGTGGATAAAGTCCCAGGTTGACAGCACTTGGGAAATTCTCTAGCTTTAAAGTGAGTAGTGTTTTCTACTGTACTGAACAACACAGATAAAGAACATTTTCATTATCACACTAAGATCTACTAGACAGTATTGCTAGATTGCTGATTCTCATAATACCCTAATCATTTCATTTTTATCTACTGATTTTTCTTCCTCCTTATTCTCACTGAAGTTATACTCTAAGGCTTGAAGAAAATGTTCTTTGTTCTTCATACTTTCAGCTTTTTATTATATCAAATAATCATTTCCAAATGTCTAATTCTATCTCCATACTGTGCTCCACAATCTAATTTTTCCTTGTACAGTATCTTTTGGACTATATCACTCCTGAGTTCTGAATAAGTAATGGCCTGGGAAACAAGTCAGTGATGGTCCTCCTTAGGAGGAGGACTGGACCACTTACAATGGTTATGAATCATCACAGCAACCAGAAGTTTCTCTAACACAAACTAAATATCATTTATAAGTAAGACTACTGCACATTTCTACTATCTCACTTGTGTAGTGAAAAGGGATATTCTTTGAGGTCTTTTCTCAGAATAGTAGCATTTCATTTTATTATTTTAAAAAATATTTATTTATTTACCTTAGAGAGCACAAGACAGTGTGCACAAGTCAGAGGGAAGGGCAGAGGGAGTGAATCTTCAAGTAGACTCCCCACTAAGCTCAGAGCCCAACAAGGGACTCGATCTCATGACTCATGAGAGTACGACCTGAACTGAAACCAAGATCAAGCACGTAAGTGACTGAGCCACCCAGGCACCCCTAACATTTTATTAAATGCAGATGTCGTATCAATCATGTTGTTCCTCCAAAGCACACATCACAGGGCCTTCAATATAAGTGATACCCACTCTTGTGTGTGTGTGTGGGCACATGATGCATCTAAACAGGATAATAGTTAAGAACATAAGATATGAAATCAGACAGACCTAGAGACTCAAGTTTCCATTCTATTATTTGATAGATGTTTATCTTTAATTTAAATTTCCATTTGTAAAATGTGGATAAGTTCAGATCATTCCCTAAAAGTGTGTTTTTAAAAGTATAGAGAATGACTTACATAGAATAAGACCCCCAAAAGTAATTACAAAGATGATAATGAAAAGATAATGGCAAATAAATTAGGATACATTTAACTCCACAGAACTTATGATAGCTTCCCTTATATTCAGGTATGTAACTTACTGTTTCCTTTAAACATATCAAACATTACTTCAAACTAAAGCTTTAGCAGAAAGGCAAGCCCAGTTCCAGATATAAACAATATTATCACTACACAAGATAACCCATGTTCAACAAAAAATATAAGGCATATAAAAAAGCAAGGAAAAAAAAAAAACTGTCAAGAGGCAAAACAGGCAACAGAAGCAGACTCTGATATGAATCAGATGCTGAAATAATTTGACAAGGAATATAAAATTACTGTGATTAAAACACTAAAGGATCTAATGGTAAACGACAGCCATTATATGTCGATCATCAGGTGGGAAGTTTCAGCAGAGATGAAAACTCTAAGAATCAAATAGTTCAAGGAAAAGTAGGGTGACCCCAAGCTCACCTCCTCCCATGGACACACCTGTGAGATAATAGCTACATTTATGTAACTAGTTCTGAAAATGATCTGAAGACTGACAGAAAAGACCTTCCACAGTTAATCATACACAGGGAGTCACATCAAAAAGGTAGGAGTGGTGGAGTCACAGTTGGGAATCAAAATACTGGGTGAGATTAACCACAAACAGTACTCACACTAGCAAAGAGAAGGGAGAGGATTAAACCTCACACCAGGCAAACAGAACACTGGGAAATGCCCTAGGAAGATGAGTCGCCATAATATCTGGCCTTGAAAACCAATGGGGCTTAACTTCAGGAGCTTTTAGTATCAGCAAAACTTAACTCCACTTATTTTGAAAATCAGCTAGGCTTAACTTCAGGAGAGTCAGACAATGATAGGAAACAGAGTCCTGCCTTTAAAAAGACAGAATAAAAAAAAAAAAAAATCAACCAGAACCAAAGCATAATAGCAGCAGTTTGAAAAGTACCTGTGGTATACATGAAGGAGAGTTACTTACTAATCTCAGAACATATGTTTGAGGGGTAGGCATCATTAGGAACTTCTCTAGAAACAAAAGTACTGGTGGGTGCCATTTCTCTTCCCCTCTCCAATGCTAGATAGCCAGACACTTGCAGGAACCAGCATAACACTACCTATTGTGCTATCACTATTTACCTGCAGACCTGCTGATCCAACCCTCCTGCATTGGCAAGCATCCCACCAAAGTGGTCCTGCCCCCCCCCCCCAATAACCTGCAAGTAGCCCCACTAGGGACCAGCACCACTCAAAAATGGTGCCTACCCTGGGGAGGGGGAAGATAATCCCATACAACAGAATGCCCACAGTTCCTGCATCAAAGACTCTTCACTGGCTGAGCAAAAAGTAAAGTTTGCTATTTGGTATCCCACAGTTGTGGCAGGCTAAGTTCAGAGAGCCTGACTACTGACCCCACCCACCTATGAGACTGCCCGGGCCTCAAACAGACTTCTCAATTGTACAAAATCTGCCTTGTTTGCCCAAAGTAGGCAAAGCAGGTCACTGCAGTTGGCTGGGCTGAAGGCAAATGCAGTTCAGTCACAACATTAGGGCACACATAGCATGCAGAGGAGAAACCCCAGGAGTACCTGTTTCTGGTGACCAAGGGGGTACTGACAGGGTATCACAGGACTTCTACAGAAAGCACTACTTTTAAGACCAAGAGACATAGCTGACCTCCCTAATATATGGACACAAACAGAGAGTTAGACAAAACGAGAAGATGGAGAAATATGTTCCAAGTGAAAGAACAAGACAAATCACATCAAAAGAGTTCAATGAAACTAAGATAAGCAAATATGCCTGATAGAGAATTCAATTCAAAGTAATGGGCATAAGGATAATCACTGGATTTGACAATAGAGTAGATGAACTCAGAACTTCCAACAAAGAAATGTGTAAAAATGAACTAGTAAGGAATGTCAGCTGGGCATCTGCCTTCGGCTCAGGTCAGGATCACAGGGTCCTGGGATTGAGTCCCACATCAGGCTCCTTGCTTGGTGGGGAGCCTGCTTCTTCCTCTCCCACTCTCTCTGCTTGTGTGCACTCTTTCTCTGTCAAATAAGTAAGTAAATAAATAAAATCTTAAAAAAAAAAAGAGAGATAAAGAACTCAACTGCTAAGATTTAAAAAAAAATATACATTAGAGGGAATCAACAGATTAGAGGATGCAGAATAGATCAGTAATCTGGAAAACAGGACAATGGAAGGCAAACTAAGCTGAACAAAAAAGAGAAAAGAGATTAATAAAACAGTAAGAATAGGTTAAGGAAACTCATTACCAAGTGAAATAACATTCCCTTCGTAGAGGTAATAGGAACAGGAAAGAGAGAAGGGAGGAGAAAATTTGAAAAAAATAAAGCTGAACACTTCCATAATGTGTGGAAGGAAACAGATACCACATCCAAAAAGCCCACACAGCCCCCAACAAGATGAACCCAAGGTCCACACCAAGACACATAAGTAAAATGGCAAAGAGTAATGACAGAGAATTTTAAAATCAACAGAAGAAAACAGTTATATACAAAGGAAACTCCATAAGGCTATCAGTTGATTTCTCAGCAGAAACTGTGCTGGCCAGAAACAAGTGGCATGATATATTCAAAGGGATAAAAGGGAAAAACATACTTGCAACCAAGAAGATCCAAAAAGGTTATTCAGAATAGAACAAGAGGTAGTTTTCCAAACGAAGGTTAAAGGAGTGCATCACCACTAAACCGGGCTTACATGATAAACAGAATTATTCAAATCAGAAGAAGAGAACATAATTACAGGTAGAATTATTATAAAGAAAAACATTTCACAGGTAAAAGCACACATACAGTAAAGGTATTAGATGAATCACTTATAAAGCCAGTATGGAAGTTAAGACACAGAAGCAGTAAAGTCAGTTATATTTATAAAAATCATTCAACACATATACAAAATAAAAAGATATGTGACAAAATATATATAAAACAAAGGGGGAGTAAAACTTTAGTGCTTTCAGAATGTGTTTGAATTTAACCAACCATTAACATAGACTGGTATGCATGTTATATACGAACTAATGGAAACCAAATCAAAAACCTGTAAAACACACACACACGCACGCACACGCACACACACACAAAATCCAAGACTAACACTACGGAAGGCCATCAAACTAAATTAAGAGAAGATACAGAGAAAAACTAAAATAACAATAAAATATTAACAAAATGGTAATAAGTATATGCCTATCAATAATTTAAATGTCAACTGGACTAAATAAAAAACACAGGGCTACTGAATGGATAATAGAAGAGGACCCATCAATATTCTGCCCACAACAGATTCACTTCAGACCTAAAGATATGCACACACTGAAAGTGAAGGAGAGCTGGAAAAACATACATCATGAAAAAAAAAAGAGAGAGAGAGAGAGAGAGAGAGAAAAGAATAAAAGAAAGCTGTGGTAGCAATACTATTGTAAGACAAAAAAAAAACTTAAAGACTGTAGCAAGAGACAAGGGCATTACATAATGATAAAGAGATCAACTTAACAACAAGATATAATGACTGTAAATATCTATGCATCCAAAATAGAAGCACCTAAATATATAAGGCAAACATTAGTAGACAGAAATGGAGAAACTGACAGTCTTACAATAATAGTAAAGGTCTTTAACATTTCACTTATATCAATGGATAGATAATCAAGACAGAAAATCAATGAGGAAAAAGTAGCTCTGAATGACACATTAAAGCAGATGGGAATTAACAGATATATAAAGAACATTCATTCTATACAAAACAAAAATATGTTCTTTTCAAATGCACATAAAACATTCTCCAAGACATATCACACAAAACAAATCTCAATAAATTTAAGAAGATTAAAATCACATACAGCATCTTTTGATCATAATAGTATGAAACTAGAAATCAATTACCAGAGAAAAATCTGGAAATAACATAAACACGTGGAAGCTAAACAACATGCTACAAAACAGTGAATGAGTCAACAATGAAATCAAAGGGGAAATCAAAACGTACACAGAGAAAAGTGAAAATGAAAATACACCAGTTCAAAATATTTGGGACACAGCAAAAGCACTTCTGAGAAGTTTATGGCAATACAGGCCTATCTCAAGAAACAAACAAAAAAACTCAAATAACCAAACACAAACCTAATGGAGCTAGAAAAAGAACAAAAATAGGCAAAAAACAGCAGAAGGAAGGAAATTATAAGTTTAGAGCAGAAATAGGTAAAATAGAGACAAAAAAAAAAAAAAAAAAAAAAAACAGAAGAAAGATCAAAGAAACCAGAAACTAGTTCCTTTAACAGATAAACAAAATTGATAAACTTTTAGCCAGACTCACCAAGAAAGAGAGGACTCAAAGAAATGAAATCAGAAATGAGGGAGGAATAACCACCAATCCCACAGAAATGTAAAGATTTATAAGAGAATATAATGAAAAATTACATACCAACAAATTGGGACAAGGGGTGCATAGGTGGCTCAGTCAGTTAAGCACCCAACTTGATTTTGGCAGAGGTCATGATCTCAGGATCAAGAGATCAAGCCTACATTGGGTTCTTCTCTGGGCATGGAGCCTGCTTAACATTCTTCCTCTATCTCTGCCCCTCCCACCATTAGCACTCTATTAAAGAAAAAAAAATGTCCATACCCAATGGATTCACATGTGAATTCTACCAAATATTTAAAGAAGAGTTACTACTTATTTTTCTCAACGTATTCCCCAACACAGAAGATGTAAAACTTCCAGATCCATTCTATGAGGCCAGCATTATCTCGATACCAAAACTGGAAAAAGACAATACACAGAAATAAAACTGGAGGCCAATATCTCTGATGACCATAGATGCAAAATCCTCAACAAAATACCAGCAAACAGAATTCAGCAATGTATTAAAAGGATCATTCACCACAATCAAGTAGGATTTATTCTAGGGATGCAAGCATGGTTCAATATGCACAAAACAATCAACGTGATACATCACACTAAGAGAAAGGATAAAAATCATATGATCAGCTCAATGGATGCAGAAATTGCAAGTGAATAATAATACACTCATTCACGATAAACTCTCAACAAAGTGGGTTTAGAGGTAACATAACCTAATAATGGCCACATATTAAAACCCACAGTTAATATCCCACTCAATGGCAAAAAACTGAAGTCTTTCCTCTATCAAGAATGAAATAAGGATGTCCACCCTCACAATTTTTATTCAGAATAGTACTGAAGTCCTAGGTGCAGTAACCAGAGAAGAAATAAAAGGCATTAAAATTGGCAAGGAAGAAGTAAAACAATCACTATTTGCATATGATGCAAAAATTGCATCAAATATGAATTTGCATATAATTATATGATGTGATTACTAAGAATTATTAATTCAGTAAAGTTGCAAGATAGAAAAATAATATATAGAAACCTGTTGCATTATCTATATATCGATGACAATGTAGCAGAAAGAGAAATTAAGAAAATAATTGTTTCCAATAACACCAAAAATAATTTAAAAATCTAAGAATAAACTTAACTAAGGAGGTGAAAAACCTGTACTCTGAAACTATAAAACACGGATGAAAAAAATTAAGGAGGACACAAATAAATGGACAGGTATTCCGTGTTCATGGTTTGGAAGAATTAATATTTTTGAAATGTTCAGGAGCATCTAGGTGGCTCAGTCAGAAGTGTCTGTCTTCAGCTTGGGTCATGATCTCAGGGTCCTGGAATCGAGCCATGCATCAGGCTCCCTATTCAGCGGGGAGCCTGCTTCTTCCTCTCCCACTCCCTTGTTTGTGTTTTCTCTCTTGCTGCATCTCTCTCTGTCAAATAAATAAATAAAATCTTAAAAAAAAAAAAAAGAAAGAAAGAAAAAAAGAAAGTGAAATGTCCGTATTAACTACAGCAATCTACAGACTCAATGCAAACTCTATCAAAATACCAACGGCATTTTTCACAGAACTGAAACAAGTAATCCTAAAATTTGTATAGAACCATAAGACCTCAAAGAGCCAAAGCAATCTTGTGAAAGTAGAATTAAGTTGAAGGTATCACAATCCCAGATTTCAAAGTATACTACACAAAGCTGTGGTAATCAAAACAGTATGGTATTGGCCAAAAATGAGACACATAAATCAATGGGATTGAATAGAGAGCCCAGAATTAAACCCCTGTTTATATGGTCAATTCGTCTATAACAAAGGTGGCAAGGACATAAAATTGTAAAAAGAAAGACTCTTCAATAAATTGTGCTGGTAAAGCTAGACAGCTACATGTAAAGTAATGAAATTGGACGCTTTCTCACATTATATAAAAAAAATAAACTCAAAAAGGATTAAAGACCTATATGTGAGACCTGCAACTATATCGCTCCCTAAAAGAAAATAGCAATCTCTTTGACATTGTCCCTAGCAAAACTTTTCTAGTTATGTCTCCCTTGGCAAGGGAAACAAAAGCAAAAATAAACTACTGGGACTATATAAAAATAAAAAACTTTTACACAGCAAAGGAAACCATAAACAAAATGAAAAGGCAACCTACTGAACAAAAGATATCTGTAAATCACATATACAACACCAGCACCACCAAAAACAAAACAAAACCTGAAAAAATATTTTTTTTTAAATTGAGCAGAAGACTTGAATATTTTTTCCAAAGAAGACACACAGATGACCATTAGAAACATGAAAAGATGTTCAACTCACTAATCATCAGGGAAAGGCCAGTCAAAACACCTTACATCTGACAGTATGGCTAGAATCAAAACAACGAGATATAAGTCTTGGCAAGGATGTGGGAAAAAAGGAACCCTTGTGCACACTGATGAGACTGTAAATTGGTACAGCCACTGTGGAAAAAAGTATGGAGGTTCCTCAAAAAATTAAAAATAGAGATACCATATGGTCAGGGTACCTGGGTGGTTCAGTCTGTTAAGCCTCTGCCTTCAGCTCAGGTCACGATCTCAGGGTCCTGGGACTGAGCTCCACATTAGGCTCCCTACTCAGTCGGGAGTCTGTTCTTCCTTCTAAATCTTAAAAAATATCCAGAAATGACCCAGAAATCCTACTACTGGATATTTATGCACAGAAAACAAAAACACTAATTTAAGAAGATATATGCACCCCTATGTTTATTGCAGCATTATTTACAATAGCCAAAATACAGAGGCAGACCAAGTGTCCATCAACAGATAAACTGCTAAAGAAGATATGGTGTGTGTATATATGTATAACACAAAATGGAATATTACCCAGCCATAAAAAAAGAGATCTCACCATTTGCAACAATATGGATGGACCTAGAGGGTATTATGTGAAATGAAATAAGTCAGGCAGTCAAATACCATGGGACTTCAGTTATATGTGGAACCTAAAAAAAATAAATGAAGAACAAACAAAGCAGAAACAGACCCATAAATATAGAGAATAAATTGGTGGTTGCCTGATGGGAGGAAGGTGAGGGATAGTTGAAATGGATAAGAGGTATTAAGAAGTGCAAACTTAAAGTTAAGGAATAAGTAAGTCATAGAGATGGAAGATATAGCATAGGGAATGTCAATAATATTCTAATAACATTTTATAGTGACAGATGGTGATCACACTTATGGTAGCACTAAGTAATATATAAGATACATTGAACCAATATTTTGTACATCTTAAACAAATACAACATTGTATGTTAATTATACTTCAATAAAAAGAATCAAGTAGAAATACTGGAAATGAAAAATGCTAAAAGATGAAGAATACCTTCAACAGACTCATGAACAGACTGAACTAAGCTGAGGAAAAGAGGTATCTTCAAGTAAGTCACAAAAAATTACAAAAATTAAAATAGAATAAGATTAAAACAAAATATCCAACATCCAACAGCTCTAGGATAAACATCAATATTCTATCATACATGTAATTAAAAACTCAGAAGAGGTAGAAGGTATATGTGTCAAAATAATTGCTGGAGGGAGGAGTCAAGATGACAGAGAAGTAGCAGGCTGAGACGACATCAGGTAGCAGGAGATCAGCTAGATAGCTTATCAAACCATTCCAAACACCTACAAATCCAACAGGAGATTGAAGAGAAGAAGAGCAACAATTCTAGAAACAGAAAATTGACCACTTTCTGAAAGGTAGGACTGGCGAAGAAGTGAATCCAAAGCGACGGGAAGATAGACTTCATGGGAGGGGCCGGCTCCCGGCAAGCAGCGGAGCAACGGAGCACAAAATCAGGACTTTTAAAAGTCTGCTCCACTGAGGGACATCACTCCAGAGGCTAAACTGGGGTGAAGCCCACGTGGGGACAACGTGGCCCCAGGTCCCGTGCGGTCACAGAAGGATTGGGGGTGTCTGAGTGTCACAGAGCTTGCAGGTATTAGATTGGGGAAGCCAGACACAGAGCCGAGGAGTGAGCTCTCAATTCAGGGTTACCTGAACCCTAATCCATGGCACAGGCCACTGCTCTGTCAGTGGGGTCGCCACAAGGAGGGGAGACCCTCCCTGGAAGAGCTCAGGCATCTGCGGAGTTTGAAGACTCCAGGCATAGCTGTGTGCCAGAGACAGAGATGCTTGATCACAGGCTGGGTGAGCTCGGAGTGCAGCCAGAGGCTAGGAAGATGGGAGCGATTGAGTGCTTTTCTCCAAGCATGGCCGGAGGTCAGGAAGACGGGAGTGACAGAGTTCTTTTCTCTGAGGGCGAACTGAGGAGTGGGGCCGCGAGCTCTCGGCTCCTCCAGGCCAGAGATTGGGAGGCCACCATTTTCATTCCAGTCCTCCGGAACTCTACGGAAAGTGTTCAGGGAACAAAAGCTCCTGAAAGCGAACCGGAGCAGATTACTCAGCCCGGCCCCTGGTAAGGGTGGTGCAATTCCGCCTGGGGCAAAGACACTTGAGAATCACTACAACAGGCCCCTCCCCAAGAAGATCAAAAAGAAATCCAGCCAAGACCAAGTTCATTTACCAAGGAGAACACCGAAATTCCAGAGGAGGAGAAAGCAAAGCATGGAATTCATGGCTTTCTCCAGATGAATCTTTAGTCTTGCAAAGTTAAATTTTTTTAATTTTATTTTTTTTCTTCTGCTAAGTTTATTTAAACTTTTACCCTTTCGTCTTTTAACGGTTTTTAACTAGTTTATCTTAATACCCTTCATGAAAAAAATCTTTTGTGAACCTTCATTATTATAGTCACATTTTATCCTTCATTGTACCTAACTTTATTTTTTGTATACACATAGGGTTTTTTCTTCTAAAAAATTTGGGGTACAACTTCTTCAAATAGATCAAAATACACCCAAATCTAGCACCGGGCTTGTTCAAGTCTCCAGCCCAAGCAAATTCTCTCCACTTTCTTTTTCTTTATTCTCCCAACCAACTTACTTTATCAATTTTAGAAATTAAAAAAAAAAAACAAAAAAAACTTTTCATTTCTATACTCATATTCCACCCCTCCACTGTGTTTACCCTTATATATGTTTTTCATTCTTTAAAAATTTGGAAGGAAGTTTCTTCTAAGAGACCACAATACTCCCAAACTTAAGTGGGTGACCCTGTTCTAGTCACCAGTCTAATATATATAATATATACATATATATATTAAATACATATAAAGAAAAAATATTAAAAAGAATATATATATACACACATATATATATATTCTTTTTAATATTTTTTCTTTATATGTCCTTTTATTTTTTTTTTCCTGAAATTTTTACCCCCTTTCTCACCCCCATGATTTGGGATCTCTTCTGATTTCGTTAAAGCACATTTTCCTGGGGTCTTTGCCACCCTTTTAGTATTTTATTTGCTCCTTCATATATTCTTATCTGGACAAAATTACATGGCAGAAAAACTCACCACAAAAAAAAAAAAAAAAAAAAAAAAAAAAAAAAAGAAGAGACAGTACCAAAGGCTAATCAATATGGACATTGGTAACAAGTCAGATCTAGAGTTCAGAATGACGATTCTCAAGGTTCTAGCTGGGCTTGAAAAAGGCATGGAAGATATTAGAGAAACCCTGATCGGAGAAATGAAAGCCCTTTCTGGAGAAATAAAAGAACTAAAATCTAACCAAGATGAAATCAAAAAAGGTATTAATGAGATGCAATCAAAAATGGAGGTTCTTACTGCTAGAATAAATGAGGCAGAAGAAAGAATTAGTGATATAGAAGACCAAATGACAGAAAATAAAGAAGCTGAGCAAAAGAGAGACAAACAACTACTGCACCACGAGGGGAGAATTTGAGAGATGAGTGATACCATAAGACGAAACAATATTAGAATAATTGGGATTCCAGAAGAAGAGAAAGAAAGAAGGGAGCAGAAGGTATATTGGAACAAATTATTGTACAGAATTTCCCTAATATGGCAACGGGAACAAGCATCAAAATCCAGGAGGTGCAGAGAACCCCACTCACAATCAATAAGAATAGGTCCATACCACGACATCTAATAGTAAAATTTACAAGACTTAGCAACAAAGAAAAAATCCTGAAAGCAGCCCAGGACAAGAAGTCTGTAACATACAATGGTAAAAATCTTAGATTGGCAGTGGACTTATCCACAGAGACCTGGCAGGCCAGAAAGAGCTGGCATGATATATTCAGAGCACTAAATGAAAAAACATGCAGCCAAGAATACTATATCCAGCTAGGCTATCATTGAAAATAGGAGAGATAAAAAGCTTCCAGGACAAACAAAAACTGAAAGAACTTGCAAACACCAAACCAGCTCTACAGGAAATATTGAAAGGGATCCTCTAAGCAAAGAGAGAGAGAGAGACCCTAAAAGTAGTAGATCAGAAAGAAACAGAGACAATATACAGTAACAGTCACCTTACAGGCAATACAATGGCACTAAATTCATATCTCTCAATAGTTACCCTGAACGTAAATGGGTTAAATGCCCCAATCAAAAGACACAGGGTATCAGAATGGATGAAAATAACAAAACCCATCAATATGCTGCCAGTAAGAAACTCATTTTAGACCCAAAGACACCTCCAGTTTTAAGTGAGGGGGTGGAAAACAATTTACCATGCTAATGGATATCAAAAGAAAGCTGGGGTGGCAATCCTTATATCAGATCAATTAGATTTTAAGCCAAAGACTATAATAAGAGATGAGGAAGGACACTATATCATACTCAAAGGGTCCGTCCAACAAGAAGATCTAACAATTTTAAATATCTATGCCTCTAACGTGGGAGCAGCCAACTATATAAACCAATTAATAACAAAATCAAAGAAACACATCAACATAATACAATAATAGTAGGGGACTTTAACACCCCCTCACTGAAATGGACAGATCATCCAAGCAAAAGATCAACAAGGAAATAAAGGCCTTAAATGACACACTGGACCAGATGGACATCACAGATATATTCATAACATCCCATCCCAAAGCAACAGAATACACAGTCTTCTCTAGTGCACATGGAACATTCTCCAGAATAGATCACATCCTGCATCATAAATCAGGTCTCAACCTGTATCAAAAGACTGGGATCATTCCCTACATATTTTCAGACCACAATGCTCTGAAGCAAGAACTCAATCATAAGAGGAAATTTGGAAAGAACCCAAATACATGTAGACTAAACAGCATCCTTTTAAAGAATGAATGGGTCAACAAGTAAATTAGAGAAGAATTGAAAAAATTGATGTTAACAAATGATAATGAAAACAGAATGATTGAAAATCTGTGGGACACAGCAAAGGTAGTCCTGAGAGGAAAATATATAGCGATACAAGCCTTTCTCAAGAAACAAGAAAGGTCTCAAATACACAACCTAACCCTATACATAAAGGAGCTGGATAAAGAACAACAAAGAAAGCCTAAACCCAGGAGAAGAAGAGAAATAATAAAGATCAGAGAAGAAATCAATGAAATAGAAACCAAAAAAAAAAAAAAAAAAAAAAAAAAAAAAAAAAAAAAAAAAAAAAAACCAAACCACAACACACACAAAAAAAAACCCCACAATAGAACAAATCAACGAAACTAGGAGCTGGTTCTTTGAAAGAATTAATAAGATTGATAAATCCCTGGCCAGACTTATCAAAAAGAAAAGAGAAATGACCCAAATAAATAAAGTCATGAATGAAAGAAGAGACACAACAAGCAACACCAAAGAAATACAAACAATTATAAGAACATACTATGAGCAACTCTACGCCGACAAATTCAAAAATCTGGAAGAAATGGATGCATTCCTAGAGACATATAAAATACCACAACTGAACCAGGAAGAAATAGAAAACCTGAACAGACCCATAACCAGTAAGGAGATTGAAACAGTTACCAAAAATCTCCAAACAAACAAAAGCCCAGGGCCAGATGGCTTCCCAGGACAATTCTACCAAACATTTAAAGAAGAACTAATTCCTACTCTCCTGAAACTGTTCCAAAAAATAGAAATGGAAGGAAAACTTCCAAACTCATTTTATGAGGCTAGCATCACTTGATCCCAAAACTAGAGAAGGATCCCATCAAAAAAGAGAATTACAGACCAATATCCTTGATGAACACAGATGCAAAAATTCTCACCAAAATACTAGCCAATAGGATCCAAAAGGATTATTCACTATGACCAAGTGGGATTTATTCCAGGGATGCAAGGTTGATTCAACAACCGCAAATCAATCAATGTGATACAATACATTAATAAAAGAAAAAACAAGAACCCTATGATACTCTCAATAGATGCTTAAAAAGCATTTGACAAAGTACAGCATCCCTTCCTGATCAAAACTCTTCAAAGTGTAGGGATAGAGGGCACATAGCTCATTATTCTCAAAGCCATCTATGAAAAACCCACTGCAAATATCATTCTCAATGGAGAATAACTGAAAGCTTTCCCGCTAAGGTCAGGAACACGGCAGGGATGTCCATTATCACCACTGCTATTCAACACAGTACTAGAAGTCCTAGCCTCAGCAATCAGACAATAAAAAGAAATTAAAGGCATCCAAATCAGCAAGGAAGAAGTCAAACTATCACTCTTTGCAGATGATATGATACTATATGTGGAAAACCCAAAAGACGCCACTCCAAAACTGCTAGAACTTATACAGGAGTTCAGTAAAGTGTCAGGATATAAAATCAATGCAGAGAAATCAGTTGCATTTCTCTACACCAACAACAAGACAAAAGAAAGAGAAATTAAGGAGTCAATCCCATTTACAATTGCACCCAAAACCATAAGATACCTTGGAATAAATCTAACCAAAGAGGCAAAGAATCTATACTCAGAAAACTATAAAGTACTCATGAAAGAAATTAAAGAAGACACAAAGAAATGGAAAAACGGGGGCACCTGGGTGGCTCAGTGGGTTAAAGCCTCTGCCTTCAGCTCAAGTCAGGATCCCAGAATCCTGGGATCAAGCCCTGCATGGGGCTCTCTGCTAAGCAGGGAGCCTGCTTTCCCTTCTCTCTCTGCCTGCCTCTCTGCCTACTTGTAATCTCTGTCAAAATA
>NW_019154142.1:19068578-19165647 GCF_002288905.1 Enhydra lutris kenyoni
TGTTGGTGGGAATGCAAGCTGGTGCAACCGCTCTGGAAAACAGCATGGAGGTTCCTCAAAATGTTGAAAATAGAGCTACCCTATGACAGCAATTGCACTACTGGGTATTTACCCTAAAGATATAAACGTAGTGATCCGAAGGGGCAAGTGCACCGAATGTTTATAGCAGCAATGTCTACAATAGCCAAACTATGGATAGAACCTAGATGTCCATCAACAGATGAATGGATAAAGAAGATGTGGTGTGTATATATATATATATATATATATATACACACAATGGAATACTATTCAGCCTTCAAAAGAAATGAAATCTTGCCATTTGCGATGACATGGATGGAACTAGAGAGAATTATGCTTAGCGAAATAAGTCAATCGGAGAAAGACAACTATCATATGATCTCCCTGATATGAGGAAGGAGATGCAATGTGGGGGGCTTGGGGGGTAGGAAAAGAATATATGAAACAAGATGGGATCGGGAGGGAGACAAACCATAAGAGACTCTTAATCTCACAAAGCAAACTGAGGGGGCCAGGGAGGGGGTAAGGGAGAGGGTGGTGGGGTTATGGTCATTGGGGAGAGTATGTGCTATGGTGAGTGCTGTGAAGTGTGTAAACCTGGCGATTCACAGACCTGTACCCCTGGGGCTAATAATACATTATATGTTTATAAAAAAATAAAAAAAAATGCTAAGAATTATCTAAAGTTGATGATAGACACAAAACAACAAATTCAAGAAGCTCAGAGCATTCCAAGAAAGATAAATACCAAAACTAACACATACACATGTTTAAACTAATAAAAATCAAAAACAGAGAAAACAGTTTAAAATCAGTGCAAAATGACAGAAACATACAGGAAAGTAAAGTTATGCAATGATTTGTAAAAGTTACAGTACACTTCCCATCATAAATCATGATAGAAGACAATGGAGTAACATTTTTAAAGTCCCAAAAGGAAACTAAAACCTCCAAAATCTGCCCACTGAGAATTCTATAGCAGAGGAAACATCATTAAAAACAAAGAATATAAACAATATTTGAAAGAATTCATTGCAAGCAGACCAGCATTACGGAACATTCAAAATCTAATAAAGAGAAAATTAATATTTGTCTTTTCAATACTTTATAAGATGAATGATTGTTTAAAGCGGTCATCAACAAACTATGGCCCATAAGCCAAACCTTGCCTTTTATGTCTTCTATACATTTGTTTATATATGGCTACTTTTACACTATAATGGCAGACTTGAGTGGTTGCAGAGACAATGTGGTCCATAAAACCAAAAATAATGCTGGTTCTTTAAAGAAGATGTTAGCCAACCTCTGATCTACAAGAAAAAGAATAGTAATAATGTACAGGATCTTCTGTGACAATTATAACAATAGCAAAAGATATAATAGGGAAAAATTGGGAATATATTGTGGTAAGGTCCTTATACTACATACAAAATATATATTATTTGCAAGTGGACTGATGATAAAAAGGTATATTTGGTAAGTCTTATGTAAACAACTAAAAAAAGAAAAAAAATAAGTGAATAGTGGAGAGCAAATGAATCATAAAAATTATTCAATTAATCCAAAAGAGCACGGGGGAGGGGGTGAAGGAACAAAGAAATGGAATAAATAGCAAGTGGCTAAAAGGACAGATTTCAATCAATATAACCATATTACTAGTCACACCGAGTACAAACAGTCTAAGCATATCATTTTAAGGACAGAATTTTCAAAATGCATTTTTATAAAAGCAAGACCTGACCACAGACTGATTTCCTTGAACACAACTTAAGTATGAAGACAGGTCAAAAAGAATGGGAAAAGATTTACCAAACACTAATCAAAAAATGCTGGAATTGTTATATTAATGTCAGACAAAGTAGACTTTAGAAAATGAATATTCCCAGCACTAAAAAAGGAGTATTTCATAATAATAAAGGACTCTATACAAATGATATAACAGTCCTAAATGCTTATGTACTTAACAAAAGGCCTTTAAAATACAGAAAAATGGCAGACCTGAAAGGGGAAATAGATAAATACAAAATTATACATCAACATTGCTTTATCAATAAGTGATAGACAAGATGACTGGCAAGCATACAGAAGACCTGAACAATACTATCAAGAACTTTAACTCACATTTATAAGATAATCCCAGAGCAGCACAACAAACAACCTTGTTCCAGATTATGAAACCAAGTGTTGATTTCTTGAAAGGGTAAAAAATTTTAATTAAATATATTGACAGAGAAAAACAAAAAAACTATCATAAAAAGAAACTCAAAAGCATGGATAAAGAGGTAAAACATACAGAATATACAGACCCCATATACTTTAAAGCTTAATAAAGGGATAACACAAACAACTCTTCATACATAAAACTGAAAAATATGACATTGATCAGTTCTTTAAAAAATAGAAAAGGACCAAACTCATTGAAGAAGAAATAGATAACCTGAATAGTCCTATCAATGAGCTTGAATTTATAATTAAACAATGAAACCACCAGGCCAAGATGGTTTCAATGGTGATTTCTATCAAATACATAATAGGTAATACTACCATCTCTACCCAACCTTTTCCAGAAAAAAAGTAGTAAGTTTTCTTAACTAGTTTTATGAGGCCAAACAGCCCCACTTTATTTTTATATTTTTATTTTTTAAGATTTTATTTATTTATTAGGGGAAGAGAGAAAAGAGAGCACTTGTACACATGAGCAAGAAAAAGGGCCTTGATAAATGGAGAATCTCAAGCAGACTCTGCACTAATCATGGACCCTGATGTGGGGCTTGACCTCACGACCCTAAGATAAGGACCTGAACTGAAATCAAGAGTTGAATGCCTAACTGACTGAGCTACCTAGGTGCCCTGACACACTACTTTAATAACAGAAAAACAAATATATTTCACGGAAAGAAAAACTATAGAATGATGCACCAGCTGAACATGGACACAATCTTTTTAAAAAATTAGCAAATAGGATTTTGTACTATATAAACAACAAATGAGCAACAAATGGAGTTTATTCCAAGAATGAATAAAATTCAACACTTGAAAATAAATCCTCCTAAGTCACTATATTAAGGCCAAAAGGATTAAACAACCAATAGATTAAAGAAAAAATCATAAGCTAAGTGTTTTCTAAATGCTTAGAAAAGAATAAAACAAAAACATGATATATAAAATCTGGGATATGGACAAGATGGTGCTATGGGGATAAACTGACGGCTATAAATACTTACATTTAAAAGATGAGAATGGGGCTCCTGTGTGGCTCAGTGGTTAAGCCTCTACCTCTGGCTCGGGTCATGATCCCAGGGTCCTGGCAGCGAGTCCCACATCAGACTCTGCTCAGCGGGAAGCCTGCTTCCCCCCTTCTCTCTGCCTGCCTCTCTGCCTACTTGTGATCCCTCTCTCTCCATCAAATAAACAAATAAAATCTTAAAAAAAAATAAAATAAAAGATGAGAATGATCTCAAAACTACCACATACCTTTACAACTTAAAGAACTAGAATTAAAAACAAAACAAAACAAAAACCAAAAAAACTAATTCTAAGGCTCACAGAAGGAAGGAAACAAAGATTAGAGCTGAGATAAATGAAGTAGGAAATTAAAAAACAGAAAATCAGTATAAACAAAAGTTGGTTCTTTGATGAAATCATCAAAATAAACAAACTTAGCAAGATGGGCTGAGAAAACAGGAGAAAAGATACAAATTACTAAAATCAGAAACGAAAATTTAAAAACAGAAATAACAATTATCAGAGAGTACTATGAACAAATATATGGCAAAAAAAATTGGATAGCCACATTAAAATGTACAAATTCCTAGAAGCCCAAAAGCTACCAAGACTCAACCATCAAGAAATAAACAGCGTAGACTTATATCTTATACTTATATATATTAGTAAGGAAAGTGAATCAATAATAAAAAATCTCCCAACAAAGAAAAAAGCCCTGGACCCAGTGGCTTCATAGGTGAATTCTATGAAATACCTAAAGAAGAACTAAATTCCTCTCAAAGTATTACAAAAAATTAAAGAGGAGGGAGTACTTTCTAATTCATTTTGTGAGGTCAGCATTACCTTACTACAAAAGCAGACACAAGAAAACTAGACTACTATCCCAAATGAACATTGATGTAAAAATTCCTCTGTAAAATACAGATACCAGATGTAAGATGGTTCAATTTAAGATTTTTCAACTTTATGACAGTGTGAAAGTGGCAGGCATTCAGTAGAAACCATATTTTGAATTTTGATCTTTTCCTGGCCTACCAATACGTGGTACAATGCATCCTCGTGATGATGGGCAGCCTCAGGAAACACAACTCCTGGTCAACCATGAGATCATGAAGGTGAACAACCAAAATACTTAGAATCATTTTGTACCCATACAACTACTTTGTTTTTCACTTTCAATATAGTATTCAGTAAATTACATGAGGTTTTTAACACTTAAATATAAAAGAGGCTTCTTATTAGATGGTTTTACCCAACTGCTGGCAAATGTTAGAGTCCTAAGCACATTTAAGGCAGGCTAGACAAAGCTATGATATTTGTTAATTTAGGCACATCAAATGTATTTTTGACTTATGATATTTTTAACTAACTATGGGTTAGTCAGGACACCAACCCATAACATAAGAAAGAACTGTTATTACTAAAACAAATTCAGCAGTATAATAAAAGGATTACACCAGGAATGCAAGGATTCATTGCATTCCCCAATATGTGGAAATCAATAAATGTAATGTAACACATTAACAGCATGAAGGGGGAAAAATTATCTCAATTGATGCAGAAAAAGCATATGACAAAATTCAACTCTTCCATGATAAAAATACTCAAACACTAAGAATAGAAGGGCACTACCACAACAAAAGCTATATATTTAAAAACAACAACAACAACAACAAAAAACAACCCCACAGTGAATAGCCAACAGTGAAATTCAAAGTTTTTCCTAGAGAATCAAGACCAAGGCAGGATGGCTACTTTTACCACTTCCATTTAACATAGCACTGAAACTACTGAGCCATCCAAAAAAAGGTGGGGTGGTGGTGGAGAAACCTTGCCATTTGCAATGATGTAGATGAAGCTAGACTGTATTAAGCTAAGTGAAATAAATGAGTCAGAAAAAGACAAATACCATATAATTTCACTCCTATGTGGAATTTCAAGAAACAAAACAGACGAACATATGGGAAGGGGGGAAAAAAACTTAATTTTAGAGAATTATAGAGATTCCTAATTATAGAGAAAAAATAGGGTTGATGGAGGGAGTGAGGCGGGGGATGGGCTAAATGGTTGATAGGTATTAAGGAGGTCACATGTTGTGATGAACATGGGATATGTATGTAAGTGATAAATTACTAAATTCTACTCCTGAATCCAATATTACAGTATATGTGAAATAACTAGAATTTACACAAAAATTTGGAGGAAAGGAAAAGCATAACATAAAAACAAAAACAAAAAAACAAAACACATAGTGCTGAAGGATCTAGCCAGAGCAATAAGGAAGGGAAAAGACACCCAAGGTGTAAAGAAAGTAGTAAAATTATCTGCGAGCAAGTGAAATGATTTTATATATGGAAGACTCTCAAGGCCCCCCCCCAAAATAAATAAATGAATGAATGAATGAATAAAACGAATAAATAACTTCAGCAAAGTAGTAGGATACAAAGAGAACATGGAAAAATCAGTTGCATTTCTATACTACCAATGAATGTTCTGAAAAGGATATTGCAAAAATAATTCCAATATGATAGCATCAAAAGGAATAAAATACTTGGGAATTAACCAAGGATTTGACAGGCTTGTACAATGGAAAGTACAAAACACTGCTAAAAGAAATTAAGGTCAACAAGAAAAGACACAGGAAAAAAAATAATGTAACCTACAATAGAAAAACCATTAGGGTATCAGTGGATTTCTTTGAAGAAATTCTACATGCCAGTGGAGTAGAATGACATATTCAAAGAACTGAAGGATAAAAATGGCCAGCTAAGAATACTTTATCCAAGAGTTCACCCTCAGATATGAAGGACAAGTAAAAGCTTTCTCAAACACACAAAATGTGAAAGAGCTCACCATTACTAGATCTGTTTTGCAAGAAATACTGAAAGAAGTTCTTTAAGCTAAAATGAAAACAGGCTTATCAGACTCATAAAAACATATGAAAGTACACAACACACTGGTAAAAGTGAAAATAATACAGTCACACATAGAAAACTCTAACTCTATATTAGTAATGATGTATTTATTAACTAAACTATAGTACAAAGGTTAATAGAAAGTTGGAAAAATAACTACAGCTACTATAAGTTAAATATACAACAAAATGTAGATAAACTGTAATGTCAGTTGTATAAAAGGAAAAAGTAAAATGGTGAAGACTTTATAGGCAATCAAAGATAAGCTGTTCTCAGTCTAAAATGGATGTTTTTATACAGTGTTTTACGTAAGCACAATAGTAGCCACAAAACCAAAACCTAGAGCAGATCTACAAAAGACAAAAAAAAAGGGGGGGGGGGGCTGCTGACTGACATACCATCAAGGAAAATAACAAAATTTACAAAGGTTGCATTATAAAGGTTGCAGAAACAGGGTAAAATAAAACCAGAAAGCAATTAATAAGATGACATTAGTAAGTCCTTACATATTAATAATTGCCCTAAATATAAATGAATTGAATTAACCAATCAAAAAACACACAGTGGCAAAGTGAATAAAAAACAAGATCCAGCTATGTGGTACCAATAAAAGATCCATTTCAGGTTTAAGGATGCACAGAACACTCAAAGTGAAGGGATAAAAACAAAATATATGCAAATGGAAACCAAAAGAAGTAGGGATAGCTATCCTTACATCAAAAAAATCGCTAGAAAATCTACAAATACATGGAAATCAAACAAACTCCTTAACAACCAATAAGTGAAACAACAGATTAAAAAGGGAATCAGTATCTTCAAATGAAAATGGAAACACAACATACTAAAACAAATGGGATGCTACACAACATTTCTAGAAGTTTATAGCAATAAATGCATATATTAAGAAATGAGAAAGATTGCAAATAAACATAACTTTACACCTCAAAGAAGTAAAAGAACAAAGAAAGCTCAGAGTTAGCAGAAGGAAGGAAATAATAAATATCCGAGTTGGGGGAAAAAATGTGTAAGAGACCAGAAAAACAATAGAAAAAGTCAAGACAAAGTTGGTTTTTTTGAAAGATAAATTTGACAACACTTTATCAAGAGTACTAAGTAAGAAAGAAAACTCAAATAAATAAAATCAAATGGATGAGAGGAAATTATAATTGACTATAGAAATAGATAGGCTCATAAGAGACTACTATAAACAAGTATATGTGAGCCAATTACAGAACATAGAAGAAATGAATAATTTCCTACAATCCTATAATCTTCTGAGACTGAACCAGGAATAAATACAGAATCTTAACAAAATGATAACATGTAAAGAGAGTAAGTCAATAATCAAAAACCTCCCAACACTGAACTATGCAGACCAGATCCCTTCCCTGGTGAATTATATCAATGTTTAAGGAAGAATTAAAGCCAATTCTCAAACTTTTCCAAAAAGATGGAGAGAAGGAAACACTTCCAAAGCTTCTATATGAGGTAGGCAACACTCTGATACCAAAACAAGATAACGACCCTATAAGAATAGAAAGCTAGAGACCAATATCCTTGATGGATACAGATGTAATAATTCTAAACAAAATATTAGCAAACCAAATTCAAGAATTCACTGAAAGGGTTATACACCAAGTGGGACTTATTCCTATTCCTAGGGTTCAAGTATGGTTCAACATATATAAATCAATAATTGTGATATGCCAGCTTAATAGAATGAAAAATAAAAAATATATCATCTCAAAAGATGTTTAAAAAAAGACATTTGATAAAATACAACATTCTTTCATGATAAAATCCCTCAACAGATTGAGTATAGAAAGAACATACCTCAACATAATGAAAGTAAAATACAACAAACCCACAGTTAACATCATACTCAATGAAGAGAAACAGAAAGCTCTTCCTCTAAGATCAAGTATAATACAAAGGTGCCCACTGTCACCAGTCTTATTCAACATAGTACTGGAAGTCCTAGCTAATACAATCAGGCAGGACAAAGAAAAATCATCCAAATAGGAAAGGAAGAATTAAAACTGTTGTTCTTTACAGATGATATGATCTTATATCTTGAAAATCCCAAAGACTGAAATAAAAAACTATTGGGTCTAGTCAATGAATACAATAAAGTTGCAGGGTATAAGATCAAAACACAGAAATCAGTTGTTTTCTATACATTAACCATAAAACATCTGGGGAAAAAAAAACAAAAACAAAAACAAAACAAAATAAAAGAAAACCACCATTCACAATAGCATCAAAAATAACAAGATATCTAATAATAAATTTAACCAAGTTAAAGACCTATGAAAACTATAAGACTCTGCTAAAATAAACTGAAGATGACATAAATAAATGGAAGGATATCCCATGTCAAGGATGTGAAGAGTTAATATTGTTAAAATGTCCATGTTATCACAGTGCCTGGTGGCTCAGTTAGTAAAGCATCTGCCTTCATCCCAGGTCATAATCTCAGGATCCTGGGGTCGAGCCCTGAGTCAGGCTCCCCGCTCAGGAGGGAGTCTGCTTCTCCCTCTCCCCTTTTGTGCTCACTCTCTCTCAAATAAATTTTTTTTTTAAGATTTTATTTATTTGACAGAGAGAGAGAGAGAGATATCACAAGTAGGCATAGAGGCAGGCAGAGAGAGAGGGGAGGAAGCAGGCTCCCTGCGGAGCAGAGAGCCCGACGCGGGGCTTGATCCCAGGACCCTGAGATCATGACCCGAGCCGAAGGCAGAGGCTTTAACCCACTGAGCCACCCAGGCGCCCCTCAAATAAATTTTTAAAATGTCCATGTTATCAAAGCCATTTATATATTCAACACAATCAGTATGAAAAATCCTATAGCAGATGGTGGGGGACTAGGGAAGACAGCAAAGGAGTAGGGGACCCTCGTTTCATCTGGTCCCTGGAATTCAGCTAGATAGCTATCAAATCATTCTGAACACTGGCAAATTCAACCGGAGGTCCAAGAAAAGAATTGCTACAATTCTACAAACAGAAACGTGTTCACTTTTGGCAAGGTAGGAAGCGTGGAGAAGTGACTCTGAGGCGATATGTTGGAAGATAAACCACGGGGGACGGACACTCTGAAAGCTGACTACCAGAAAGTGATATAGCAGCAGAGTGCAAAATCGGAACTTTCAGAAGTCTTCTCCAGTGAGAAGACTGGAAGGCGCTTAGGTGGCAAAGCAGGCAGAATCCTAGCTGGGACAGTGTGGTCTCAGAATCTCCAGGGTCACAGAAAGAAGGGGTGTGCATGAATGTATGAATGTAGCAGAGCTCACAGGCATTTGAGCAGGGATGCCAGCTGCAATCAGTGAGCCCAGGAGTGGGCTTTCAGCTGGGTGTTCCCATAAACCACAGTACAGTTGATAAGGCAACCACTCTCCAATCAAGGCCCAGCAAGTGTAAGAAGCAAGACCCTCTTGCATCCCCTGGGAAAAGCAGCACAGGTGCGAACTGTACTGCAGGGTTTGGAGACTCCACACTGGGTGGCAGTGTGCCTGAGATCAAAACACTTGGTTACAGGCTGGGCGAGCACAGAGTGCTGACAGAAAACAGGGAGATAAAAGTGACTAACTGCTTTTTCCAGAGAATGCACAGAGGAGTGGGGGTCCGAGATCTTTCAACTCTGGAGATCAGGACACTGCCATTTCTATTTTTATCCTCTAAAGGCAGAAAGCCTTCAGGGAACAAAAGCCACATAGAGAAATCCAAAGCCACCTACAGAGAGCCCAGCCCCCTGGCAACAGCAGTGCAATTACACCAGGGGCAAAGACACCTTAGAATCAGTGCAAGAGGCCCCTCCCCCAGAAGATCAGCAAGAATATCTGGCTAAGAGCAAGTTTACTGATCACACAGAAATGCAAAATTCCAACACTAGGAGAATATAGTATGTAGAATTTGGGGTATTTTTCTCATGATTCTTTAGTCTTTCAATTTTAATTCATTTTCCTTTTCAACTAATTTCTTTTATCAAGTCTTTTAAGTCTTTTTTAAATTTTTGTTTTTAGTCATATTTTATTCTTTCATTATATTTTGTTTTTGTATGTATGTTTTTCTTGCTCTACAATTTTGAGATGTAATTTCTTCTAAAAAAGAGACCAAAATACACCCAGAATCAAGTGTATTGCTCTGCTGATTATATTTTTAACTCTCTTTTAATTTTTATTTTTGCAGTTACATTCTATGTTTCCAATAGTATTCATTTTTGCATATATACACAGGTTTTTCTTTCTATACAGTTTTGGTACCTAGTTTTCTAACAGACCAAAATATAATCAGGATTTAGTGTATCTAGTGCATTGCTTGGTTTTGTTCAAGTGTCCGATTACATATATTTCTTTTTTTCCTTGTTGGTTTCTGGTCTCTGAGTTTAGTATAATTCTCTGAGGTCATTGTTGCTTTTTTATGATTTTGTTCTTTCACCTATTCTTCTCTGGACAAAATGAAAGGATGGGAAAAACCCTCAAAAAAGAGAATAAGAGGCAATACTGACTTCCAAGGACCTAATCAGTTTGGATGTAAGATGATGGAATGATCAGAATCGTTATTCTGATTATAAAGATACTATATGGACTTTAAAAAGCATAGGAAACACTAGAGAATCACTTTCTGGAGGAAAAAAAAAAAAGAATAAAATCTAACGAGGTTGAAATTAAAAAAAAAAAAAGGCTACTAATGAGATATGAAAAAAAAAAAAATGAGACTCTGCATGCCTGGGTGGCTCAGTTGGTTAGGCGTCTGCCTTCAGCTCAGGTCATGATCCCAGCGTCCTAGGATCGAGTGCTGCATGTGGCTCCCTGATCAGTAGGGAGCCTGATTCTCACTCTCCCTCTGCCCTTCCCCGTTCTTGTGTTCTCTCTCTCAAATAAATAAAATCTTCAGAAAAAAAATTTGAGGCTCTAACTTCTGGGAGAAATGAGGAAGAAGAGAAAATTAGTGATATAGAACACCAAATGATGGAAAATAAAGAAGCTGAGAAAAAGAGAGATAAACTACCAGATCACAGAGGGGAGAATTCAAGAGAGAAGTGACACCATAGGACAAAACACTTAGAATAATTGGGATCCCAAAAGAAGAAGAAAGGGGGAGGGGTGGCAGAAGGTATACTGGAGCAAATTATAGCTGAGAACATCCCTAATCTGAGGAAGGAAACAGGTATTCAAGTCTAGGAGGCACAGAGGAGTCCCCCATCCCCCCCAAAAAATAGGTCAACACCCTGACATATAATAGTGAAACTTGTAAAACTCAGAGACAGAGAGAAAATGCTGAAAGCAGCTCAGGACAAGAGGTCAGTAATGTTCAAGGACAGAAACGTTAGACTGGCAGCAGACCTATCCACATAAACCTGGAAGGCAAGAAAAGTTATGGTATGATACTATTAAGGGTGCTAAATGAGAAAAAAAAAAATACAGTCAAGAATACTTTATCCAGAAAAGTTGTCATTCAGAATAGAAGGAGACATAAAGAGCTTCCAGAACAAACAGAAACAGAATTTGTGTTCCAGCCCTGCAGGAAATATTAAAGGGGATCCTTAAGCAAACAGAGAACTCAAAGGTAACACAGACCAGAAAGGAACAAAGATTATACACAGAAACTGAATTTACAGGTACAACAATGGCATTAAATTCGTATCTTTCAATAGTTACTCTGAATTAAAATGGGCTAAATACCCCAATCAAAAGACACTGGGCATCAGACTGGATAAAAAAGCAAGATCCATCAATATGCTGTCTGCAAACAACTCATTTTGGACCCAAAGACAACACCAGATTGAAATAGAGGGGGTGAAAAATCATTTATCATGCTAATAGACATCAAAATAAAGCTGGGGTGACAATCCTTATAGCAGACAAATTAGATTTTAAGCTAAACACTGTAATAAGAGATGAGGAAGAATACTATATCATGATTAAAGGGTCTATACAACAAAATCTAACAAATGTAAATATTTATGCCCCTAACTTGGGAACAGCCAATTACACAAACGAATAGCAACAATAACAACAACAAAAAACCCAACTAATAACAAAATTATATAAATGAATTAATAACAAAAACAAAAATGACAAGAGGTGTCTTTAACACCCCACTCAATGCAATGGACAGATCACCTAAGCAGAAGATCAACAAGGAAACAAGGGTTTTGAATGACACATGGGATAAGATGGACCTCACAGATGTATTCAGAACATTCCATCTTAAAGGAACAGAATACATATTTTTCACAAGTGTATATGGAACAATAGATCACATACTAGGCCACAAATCAGGTCTCAACTGGTACTAAATTACTGGGATCATTAACTGCATATTCTCAGACTACAATGCTTTCAAAGTTGATCTCAAATCACAAGAGGAAATTTGGAAAGAACTCAAATACATGGAGGGCTAAAGAGCATCCTACTAAAGAATGAATGGGTCAACCAGAAAATTAAAGAAGTAGTTAAAAAAAAAATTATGGATACAAATGAAAATAAAAACACAATTGTTCAAAGTCTGTGGGATGCAGCAAAACCAGTCCTAAAAGTGAAGTACATAGCAATATAAGCCTTTCAACTATACAACCTAACCTTACACCTGAAGGAACTGGAGAAAGAGCAGCAAATAAAGCCTAAACCCGGTAGAAGTGAATTAAGAGTAGAGCAGAAATCAATGAAATAAAAAACAACAGTACAGATCAACAAAACTAGGAGCTGGTTTTTTGAAAGAATAAGATTGATAAATCCCTGGCCAGACTTATCAAAAAGAAAAGAGAAAAGACCCAAATAAATAAAGGATCCAAATAAAAATCATGAATGAAAGAAAAGAGGATCACAACCAACATCAAAGAAATACTAGGAATTATAAAAACATTCTGGGCAACTATACGCAAACGAATTAGGCAATGTGGAAGAAATGGATGCATGCCTAGAGACATACAAACTACCAAAACTGAACCAGGAAGAAACAGAAAACCTGAACAGACCCATAACCAGCAAGGAAATTGAAGCAATAATCAAAAATCTCCCAATAAAAAGATCCCAGGGCCAGATGGCTTCCCTGGGGAATTCTACCAAACATTTAAAGAATAATTATAATTCTGAAAATGTTACAAAAAACAGAAATGGAAGGAAACTTTCCAATCTCATTCTATGAGGCTAGCATTATCTTGATCCCCAAATCAAAGACCCCATCAAAAAAAAGAGAATTATAGACCAATATCCCTAATGAACATGTATGCAAAAACTCTCATGAAGATACTAGCCAATAGGATCCAACAATACATTAAAAAGAGTATTCACCACAACCAAGTGGGATTTATTTCTGAGCAGCAAAGGTGGTTCAATGTCCTCAAATCAATATGAATAAAATACATTAATAAAAGGCCAAGAACCACATGATCCCCTCAATAGATGCAGAAGAAGCATTTAACAAAGTACAGCTTTTTTTTTTTTTTTTTTAAAGATTTTATTTGAAAGAGAGAAGAGGGAGAACAAGCAGGGGCAGAAGGAAAGGGAGAAGCATGCTCCCCGCTAGGCAGAGAGTGACACCCGGCTTAATTCCAGGAACGTGAGATCATGACCTGAGCCCCAGGCAGATGCTTAACTGATTGAACCACACAGGTGCCCCAGCACCTTTTTTTGATTAAAACTCTTTGTAGTGTAGAGATAGGGGTAATATACCTCAATATCATAAAAGCAGTATACAAAAAGCCTCCTGTGAATATCATTCTCAATGGGGAAAAACTGTGAGCTTTTCCCCTAAGGTCAGGAACACAACAGGTATGCACTCTCAACACTGTTGCCCAACATAGTACCAGAAGTCCTGGCCTCAACAATCAGACAACAAAAAGAAATAAAAGGCATCCACACTAGCAAAGAAGTCAAACTCTCACTCTTCTCAGATGACATGATACTCTATGTGGCAAGCCCAAGAGACTCTGTCCCAAAATTGCTAGAACGCATACAAGAATTCAGTAAAGTGGCAGATATAAAATCAATGCAGAGAAATCAGTTGCATTTCTATACACCAACAGCAAGACAGAAGAAACAGAAATTAAAGAATTGATCCCATTTACAATTGCACCCAAAACCATAAGATACCTAGAAATGAGCCGAACCAAAGAGGCAAAGGATCTGTACTCAGAACACTATCGAACACTCATAAACGAAACTGAGGAAGACATAAACGGAAAAACGTTCATGCTCATGGATCAGAAGAACAAATATTGTTAAAAAGTCTACGTTACCTAGAGCAATCTGCACATTTAATGCAAACCCTATCAAAATACCATCAACTTTTTTTCAGAGAGCTGGAAAAAGTAATCCTAAAATTTGTATGGAAGCAGAAAAGCCAAAGGAATGTTCAAAAAGGAAACCAAAGCTGGTGGCATCACAATTCCGGGCTTCAAGTTCTATTACAAAGCTGTAATCATCAAGTTGATAGGGTACTGGCACAAAAACAGACACATAGATCCATGGAACAGAACACAGAAACCAGAAATGGACCATCAACTTTATGATCAACTAATCTTCAACAAAGCAGGAAATAATTTCCAATGGAAAAAAGTCTTTTCAACAAATGGTGTTGGGAAAATTGGACAGCTACATGGAAGAATGAAATTGGACCATTTCCTTATCCGTCCACAAAAACAGACTCAAAATAGATGAAAGACCTCAATGTGAGACAGGAATCCATCAACATCCTAGAAGAGAACACAGAAACCAACCACTTTGACCTTGGCCACAGCAACTTCTTGCCAGACACATCTCCAAAGTCAAGGGAAACAAAGGCAAAAATGAACTATTGGGACTTCACCTAGATAAAAAGCTTTTGCACAGCAAAGGAAACAGTCAACAAAGCCAAAAGACAACTGACAGAATAGAAGATTTTTGCAAAAGGGTTAGTATCCAAAATCTATAAAGAACTTCTCAATCTCAACACCCAAAGAATAATTAATCCAATCAAGAAATGGGCAGAAGACATGAACAGACATTTCTCCAAAGAAGACATCCAAATGGCCACAGACACATGGAAAAATGCTCAACATCACTTGGCAACCAAGAAATACAAATCAAAACCACAATGGTGTGAAGTGAAATACCACCTCACACCATTCAGAATGACTAAAATTAACATGTCAGGAAATGACGGGCGTTGGCAAGGATATGGAGAAAGGGGATCCCTTGCATACTCTTGGTGAAATACAAGCTGCTGTAGTCATTCTGGAAAACAGTATGGAGGTTCCTCAAAAAGTTGAAAATAAAGCTACCCTATGAACCCATCAATTGCACTACTAGGTATTTACCCCAACGATACAAATGTATTGATTCAAAGGGACACCTACATCCCACAGTTTATAGCAGCAATATCCACAACAGGCAAACTGTAGAACGAGGTGAGATGTCCATAGACAGATGAATGGATAAAGAAGATAGAGTGTGTGTGTGTGTGTGTGTGTTGTGTGTGTGTATATATTTTAAGGTATTATTTATTTGACAGAGAGAAACACAGCGATAGAGGGAACACAGCAGGGGGGAGTGGGAGAGAAAGAAGCAGGCCTCCCACCAAGCAGGGTGGCTGATGCAGGGCTCGATCCCAGGACCCTCGGATCATGATCGGAGCTGAAGGCAGATGCTTAACGACTGAGCCACCCAGGTGTCCCAAGAAGATATGGTATATATTTTTATACAATGGAATATTAGTCATCAGAAAGGATGAATACTTATCATTTATATCGACATGGATGGAACTGGAGGGTATTATGCTGAGTGAAATAAGTCAATCAGAAAAAGACAATTACTATATGATTTCACTCATATGTGGTATTTAAAAAACAAAATAGAGGAACATAAGTGAAGGAAGGGTAAAATAAAACAAGATGATATCACAGAGGGTGGGATACCTGGGTGGCTCAGTTGGTTCAGTGTCTTCCTTCGGTTTAGGTCATGATTCTAGGGTCCTGGGATCAAATCCCATGTCAGGCTGCATGCTCAGTGAGAAGCCTGCTTCTCCGCCTGCTGCTCCCCCTGCTTGTGCGTGTGCTCTCTGACAAATAAATAAAATGAAAGAGAGAAAGAAAGAAAGAAAGAACTCCACAGAGCAAGGTGATCTATAAGAGACTCTTAATCATAGGAGAAAAACTGAGGATTGCTGGAGGGGAGAGGGCTGGGGGGATGGGGTAACTCAGTGATGGACATTAAGGAGGTGACAGGATGTAATGAGCACCAGGTGCTTTATGAGACTGATGAATCACTGAACTCCACCTCTGAAACTAATAATAACCTATGTTAATTAACTGAATGTAAATAAAAATATATTTTAAAAACCCTCCATTATTTAAGCCAAAAAAAGAAAAAAAAAAAAGAAATTCCTATAGTATTTTTCATAGTAATAAAAAAAAAAATCCTCGAATTTGTATGGACCCACAAAAGACCCCTGTATAGAAAAAGCAATGATAACAAAGAAAAACAAAACTGGAGCCATATTTACTGATTTCAAATTATACTATGAAGCCATACTAATTATACAGTATGGTCCTGGTATAAAAATAGGCACTTAGACCAACAGAATAAAATAGAGTACTTAGAATTAAATCCCCACATATATAGTCAACTAATAAAGAATAAGGGAGCAAAGAATATTAATATTCAATGGAGAAAGGATATCTCTTCAACAAATGATGCCAGGAACACAGGATAACCAAATGCAAAAATAGAAAATTGGACTATCTTACACCACACACAAAAATCACCTAGAAATGGATCAGACTTAAACATTTGGATAGGACACCCAAAGCCCAAGTAAGAAAAAATTAACATGTGGGACTACATCAAACTTGAAAGCTTCTACAATGCAAAAGGAACAATTAAGAAATTAAAAGGCAAATAAATTATTTGTAAACCATTTAACAGATAATGGGTTAATACCCAAAATATACATATAATTCCTGTAACTCAATAATGAACAAATCCCCACAAATTATCCACTTAAAAAATGAGCAGAAGAACTTAAGAGGCACTTTTCCAAAGAAGACTTGCCATTGTTGGCATGAGAGGTGTTCAACATCATTAGCCATCAAGGAAATATAAATCAAAACTACAGTGAAATAGTCCTTCATACATGTTATAACAGATATTATCAAGAAAACAAGATAGTTAAGTGTTGGCAAGGATGTATAGAAAAGGTAACCCCTGTGCACTGTGGGAATGTAAATTGGTTCAGCCACTATGGAAAAGAGTATAGAGGTCCCCCTCCCCCCCAAAATTAAAAATAGAACTACTGTATAATCCGGCAGTTGCAACTCTGGGTAGAAATCCAAAAGAAATTAACACTTTATCAAAGAGATATATGTATTCCTGTGTAACTGCAGCATTACATGACAGCCAAAATGTGTCCATCAATGAGTAAATGGACGAAGACATGGTGATAAAAACAGATAGATGGACAGATATAGATAGATGTACACGTGCCCACACACACATGCACATATATATGTGTATATAAAGTGTGATACATATATATATATATAAAATGGAATACTCTTCGACCAGAAAAAGTAGTGAAATCCTGCCAGTTGCAACAACATGGACGTATCTTGAGAACATTATGCTAAGTTAGACATAGACAAATACTGTCAGATAGCTTGTATGAAATGCAAACAAAGCAAAGAGAGTGAAATGGTGGTTACCACAGGCTCAGGAGTGGGGAAATGGGAGAGAGGTTGTTTAAGGTACACATATGATATTAATACATAAATAAGATGTGGAAATCTCATACATAGTACAGTGATTATAGACAACAAAACTGTATTAAAAACATTCACTTGCTAGGAGACTAGATCTTCATTTTTTTCCACCACTAGAAGAAATAATAATTATGAGATGTGATAGAAGGACTCGCTAATGGCTACAATGGTAATCAAATGGAACCATATATATCAAATTACTACACTATATACCTTTAATTTACAGAATGTTAAATGTCAATATTTCAATAAAAATTATATAATACAATACTTAACTGATAAGAAAATAACATACAGATTGATTACAATGTCACTTTTATTTCTATCAAAGGATTTATTTTTCCCATGACACCTACCAAAAGAAATATTTAATCAATAGTGAAACAGTAAACATTTAAAATTAAAATAATTGTATTGTTGACAATGTTTTCAAATAATTCATGTTCACACATATTATGTCATAGTAAAATAATATATAGGGGGAATGGTCTTCATAAACATAAGACAGGCATAAAACTACATATGAACTGAAAGTTTCCTTCCTAATCACAAATAATAACATACCAAGGATGTCATTTTCATATTACTTCTTCTATTAAAATACCTGGGGGCCGTGGGGTTGGGGTGGGGTGAATACTCATTGCATAAAGCTCAGTTTGCTTTAAAAAAAAAAAAAATCTCAAACTACCATGGATATCCATTTTTTGTCAAGCACAGCAGTCACAAACAAGCCAACCTTGTAATAAAAAAGCCTTAAATGTGATAGAAATTCTTTGTACAAAATAGTAAAGACATTTGAAAGGTCCTCTACCCAAAAGTAAATTGTAAACTGAGACTGTAGTCAATGCTCTCTGAATTTACCAATCCTATTTCATGTCATATTTTATATCATAGAACTATAAGTATATTCTATAAATTAAATTTTCTTAAATAATTGGAAAAATAATTAAAGAAAAACAAGTCATCTTGCATACCTGATGTAGATTCACAGAATTCTACATTGTTTTGTTCATGAAATGCCTTGCACATCTCTATTTACCTATCAGCTCAATAATGAGCTTGTCCCTTTTTACAGCTATAAAAATATGAGAACACCCAATTTATTCTTGTGGCCCTAGTGTTAGGGACACTAATAAGAGAGGAAACATAGCAGAGACATTTTTTATTTTAAAGGGTAGGTTAATAATTTGAAGAATTCTCAGGTACCCAATTATATATTTTTTTTATTAATTACCTGTGGGATAATGTATGTAAATCTATGTAAATGTGTGCAGTTGGAGTGCCAGAAGTTAGAGGCAAGACAAAGTTGAGGGAAAATGGGAACAAAAATAACCAGAGACTTCTGATCAGTTAAGTTAAAGTGCATACTGTAAATTTTAGAGCAATCATAAAATAAAATGAATATATAATAAATCAGAAGAAAAAAACGGGATAAACATATCCTATAAAAAAGAAGGCAGAAAAAGAAGAAAAAAGAATAGGAAAGTATAAATAGAAAACAGCAAACATTTAAAATAAACCATATATTATTATTATTAAATTAAATTATTTTTAATTTAATTTAATTAAATTTAATAAATATTTAATTTATTATTATATTTATATATATAATTAAATATAAATTATATTTAAATATAAATAAAATATAAATATAACTTTATAAATATAAATTAAATATAAATTTAATACTATTAAATATAAATAAGCACAGTATTAAAAAGCAGAGTTTTAAAAAACAGAAAAACAAGACCAAATGATATACTACATGCCAAAAATCTGAAACAGTCCAAATGTTCATCAAGATGAATGTGGAAACAAATTGCTATAATCATACAATGGGGGATTACTACTCAGCAATAACTATAACTCAATTACTGACATAGTTAACAACATGGGTAAACTTAAGAATGATGTGCTGAGCAAAAGACCCCCCTGCCCACCTAGACACACACTAGATGATTCTACTTTCACACAGTAAGAGAACATTAACAACTATTCTACTACAGTGAGAGAAATTAGATTCACAGTTTCCTGGGGAAGAATATGAAGGTGCAAGAGGGAAGCACGACGAAAGTTTCTGGGCTATAGAATATTTTACTTCATGTTGGGCTAATGTTTAAACAGGTGTATACCTTACAGAAACATCAATGAGTTGTATACTTGAAGTGGGAGAATCCAACGTATCTTATGTAGGTCACAATTCAAATCTAAGTCTATTTCTATTTCAGTTCTACTCTAATTGAATTTCTAATTCCATTCTAATTTCTAATTCAATTCTTAAATTTCTAATATTAAATTAGAAATAAAAATATATCCAGAAATGTTCCAAAAATTATAAATTATACAATGCAAATACTATTAAAAGGTGGTTTCCTGGATGTGTAAGTACATACATGCAGCTTAATTTAGAGTTTATAAGTTTAAGATTATAATTAATAACAATGTGAAGAGTAATTAGTAACTTAAATGTTCTACATTTACACACACACACACACACACACACACAGATCACATATCTAAACACACACACATAAAAATAATTACCAATTGAAGCTGAGTACATTTGTTTCATGTGAGTTTCAATGACAGAAGGATCCCGAGAGCTGTAAATTCCCAACTCAGGGTAAAAGCTGGAGCCAATGTCATCCGGAGGACTGTGCTTCCCTTGTGGATAATTCTTGGTTAATCTAGGGTCCCAATGCTTCAGGACTGGATGGTTCCAATGTATATATTTACCATCAAATTGTGGATTTCCATACCAACTATAATAAAATACATGTAAATAATAATTCAAAGGTTGCAGCTCTTCCAGGTAAGGTTCAGAGGCTTTGGAAGGTTTCATAGTGATTTCAACACTTTTTAAATTCTTGTTACTTGTTTCACGGTTGATTTTGTCATTGTTTTGGGAATCGAAGCTTTTCCCTAAGCGAGTTTGTTGATGAAGTAGTGGAAGAAGTTCAAGTCCAAAAGGATCTCCAAAAGTAGCTTTATTTGGTCTCAGCATTTTTAAACCCATCATCAGGGAGAAAATAAATAGCATAAAAAGTGACAAAATGATGCAAGTCCTTCTTCGAAACTTTGCCATGATGACATACTTTACACTCCAAAATGGTAAATGTTTAGCTGTAATTTATTGAAAAATGGTAATTAGTAAATGGTATTGACAGTATTTCCCAATGTATTTGAATGAAAACTAAAATCCATAAAGTTCATTACATTGAAAAGTTTTAAAAGTGCAATATATTAGTTGTATCATCAAATACTGAGGTCTACAAATCTATATATGGCTAGACTAAATGGTGGTATTTATTTGGAAGTATCACAATTATATTTTGTCAGATAAACATCTTAGAAATTTTATTTAAGAAAGTATTTTGCATCACTTGAACAGATTTCGTGTATGCTGAATATAGGGAAGGAGTATTCTATGCAAGTGGACTAAAATTTTCCAAATATAAAATTAAAGGCTCATAGTTTAAAAAAGGAAATACTTATGAATAGATTAAAAGCCTAGTCATTAAATGGATTTTCAACAAACTTTTAACTAAAATAATGACTGCACAAGAAGAGAGTAATCACATTTTATGGCATTTCTGAAATGAAAAGAAAGATAAAGACTGATCACAAGTGAGGGGTTCCTAATTTAAAAATACATTGCTTTATAACTATGAACACCTTATTGATCAAAAGTTATAAACATGGACTTAAAACTTTTAAAATGGTACTGTGTTTGTATTCTATGTTTCAATAACTATATATACACGTGTGTATAATGTGTGTATATGTACATAGGTATATACACATACATATGAATAAAATGTCTTTATGTACAAATTTCTTACTAGAAAACTATTTGGGGAAAAACTGACATTAACTTTATTTATAAAATATGACTTTTTATAATAAACCATGCTGTTGTTATTCTAAAGAATTGTTACAATAAACTAGTCCTAATAGAAAAGACAGATAAATAACACTTAATCTAACCAGTAAGTAATTCTGTCTCACACTCACACACACACACAGACTTTCTACAAATTGCTACATCATTATGCATACATCCAAGAAATACTAAGATGAGCAAGCATATTTATTTTTAAGACTAAAATCATAGATTCCTCTGAAAGTTAACCTTGTTTAATTGCGAGATACATTACACCTAAAGATTAATACGAAAGACATGTCTAGGTTGAAACACATAAACATTCAAAAAGGAAATTGCCAGGTTAAATGCCCATTTCCATCTCTTGTGCCCCTTGCCAATCACCAGCCCTGCCCCTTCGCCTTAAGGAGAACTTGATTTTTGTATTTACCATCCTTTTACCTTTCTTCATAGTTTTTCCAAAACATAAACATATCTAACCAATTTTAATTTTGTTTTGCCAGCTTCAACATTTTATTTAAGTAGATATGGTATATCCATATAAACATACATACATATATATGCATAGACACACACACATTATTAATATGCATATTAGCCTTCTACATAGATTATATGTTTTACATATAGATATGCTATAAATATGTATAATTAGATATAATTAGATATACATAAAATATACAAAAATATTGTGGAACAATTAAATTAAACCTTCTCTGAAACTTACTTGATGTCTCACCTCTTTCCCATCCCTGCATTCCAAAACATCAGTTCTTCCACTCTTATAAAAAAAACCATGAAAATGGAAAGGGACAGGTAGATAGGTCTGGAGAATTTTGTCTTAAAACTGTATTAATCCACTGATTTGATGAAAATGTTTTCATGCCAAGTATTCTCCTTACACTTTGGAAATACAAAGTAACCCTTTCTCTATTGCTCCTAAGACTCTAATTTAGGGAGTCCCTCCAAAAGTTATTATATTTTATTATTAAATGGATACATTGTGACCACACCAACAAACTAAATTCATTTAAGTATCTCACGCAACCAATTAATAACATTACAAATAAACTAAAACAAGCATTATGAAAATAGACGTAGCTGACTCTAAGATGAGAAACAATTAAGTCCTTACTGCTGTTTTTGAACAAAAATTTCATTTGGTTGAAATATCAACAAAAAGTCTAGAAAACTAAAATGATGTATAACTGGGGCGCCTGGGTGGCTCAGTGGATTAAAGCCTCTGCCTTAGGCTCAGGTCATAATCCCAGGGTCCTGGGATCTAGCCCTGCATCGGGCTTTCTGCTCAGCAGGGAGCCTGCTTCCTCCTCCCTCCCCTCTCTCTGCCTGCCTCTCTGCCTACTTGTGATTTCTGTCTGTCAAATAAATAAATAAAATCTTAAAAAAAAAAAGACGTATAACTCAACTTAATTGAGCAACTCAACTGTGGAAAAACTAGTATGCTAAGCACCACATGAAATAGACTGATTAGATATATTTAGTTAGACATAGTTCTTATGTTCAAGGTGCTTAGAGCCCATGAGGAAGGCAGAAGACACATGCAAGTAACTGTAATTCAAAGAAAGATGCCAACAGAGAAGTGAAAGGCATATATAAAGCAATAAAATGCCTTACATAAGTTGAAGAAAATGCTTTAGGAAAAAAATAGTAAGATCTTAGAAGAATGAGTATAATATGCATAGGCTGATGGAAAAGGAAAGGAAAAAGATGGCCATAGTGTTAGAGAAAGTGTGCCCAAAGATATATTTACTGGACGTGAAAGACACATCGTGAAACCAAAAAACCTCTGCAGGCTGCAGCTAAGAAAACAAGATGAGGAGGAAAAATAAAGCTATAGTGCCATGCTAGAACCATCCTACACCAGAGAAAGAGGAGTTTTCTGGTAAATAGGGGACCACTGAAGACTTGTAACAAAATACTGCCATAATAAGAGTTCAGATTAGGATGGAGCACTTACAAAAAATATTCAAGACATCAAACTTTACCATTTTCTCAATCTAATAATCTCCCATTCATAATAATTTTAACATACTCTCTTCCCACATCACGATTTCTAGTGACTCTACAAACATGGATGATTCATCCAGCAGTTTAGCCTCCCAATTCTTTGCCTCATTTCTAGAGATTGTTCTTCCACCCCCACTTCACCAACTCAGGTATCATACTCCTCTCTGGATCCAGTCTTTTATACTACTCCAAAATCTTTACTTCTCCCCCCCATTTTCCAAACATAACCTTTTGTGCTTTGAACCCCTCTAGTTTAATAGAACTCATTCTGGCAACTTCTTGACCTTATTGAGATGTCTTATCCACTGAGTCCACTATTTCTGCTATTTCTCCTGTTCTTCATGTTTTGTCTCTAGCGACACAGCTTATCATCCAACATTTTAATTCCTCACTTCTCTCCTTTCTTGATATATACCTGGTAAAGCTTCAAATAAATACATGTGTCTTGACTTTGATTCAGAACTACGGAACTATACATTGGACAAAAACATGCAACCGTGCTGATTTTTCACTATGAATTCATGACCACAAATTTCAAATAAACACTCAAGACCACTTAACTTCCTGTTATCATACTCTAATATGTTCACTTTTCTAACCTCAGAATTTCATTTTCATCATAACCCCTGTTATGTCATGAATTTCCTTTATTATCTTCAAACAGCTAGGTCTTATACAGTTGACCCTTCAACAATGTGGGTTTGAACCGTGCAGATTCATTTATATGTGGATTTTTTTTTCTGATAAACATGGCATAGTACTAAAAATGCATTTTCTCTTTCTTATTATTTTAATACCATTTCTTTTCTCTAGCTTACTTTAATAATATAATATGTAGGACATACAAAGCATATGTTAATGAACTGTTTGTTACCAGTAAGGCTTCCAGCCAACAGTGGGTAATTGGTTGTTAAATTTTTCCAGAGTCAAAAGTTATATGCAGATTTCCAACTGCACAGGAGTCAGCACCCCTAACCTCCACCACTCAAGAGTCAATAGTACTTCATACAATCATACAGGAACTCCCTTATGTTCCCAATAAGAAATTAACTAACCTACTGGCATCAACTTTTGTCAGCAAATGTTTCCAATTATAATATTTGTTCTGCTTCACTTCTTTTTCTTCTATAGAAAATCTTAATTTTTTGAATTTTGCTCAATTTTTTAAACTGCATTTTCTAAGTTTCTTTACCCTCTTATAAGGCCTGATCTGTTGTGTTTATCTTGTAGTCATTTATGAAATAATTAGCTCATTTCTGACTTTTCTTAGTTGTAATGTGCTTATTCATATCTTGTAACTATTTTATTTCTAGCTAAATATTAGGTTACAGTTGTTACATTTTGTAAACATGCCTCTCTGGCATGCCTTCAGTGTTTACAAGTATGTTCAAACTTTTTGCCTATAAGGACTTTGTATGAGATTTGACTGATCTTTTTCTGTTACTGAATATTACATGAAATAATTTTCTCTCAATTTTTAGGAGGGTTTTATCATGGTAGTTTTTCCAACCTAATGCTCTAGAGAACTTCTACTGTTTTTGTGAAATCTTTCTATGGCCTTGAGTTTTATCTGAGATCAGCTGGGTTTTCTTCCATTCCCACATTTTTCTGGATGTTTTTATTTCTTGGCTTCTATTTTGTTATTCTGCTCAATTTGAAAGTTATTTCCAGAAGTTACTCTTGCATATGGGGTTTTGTCCTGAAAACCAAGATGCTCTAGCCTCTTTAGATAGAAGATTTCAAAGTTCCCCTCCCCCACTTGCAGCTATTATTCAGACTGGGCTATCCTCCTTTCAAATTAATATCTATATTATATTTAATATCCCCCTTGCAGCTTTTATTCTCAGACTGGGCTATCCTCCTTTCAAATTAATATCTATATATTTAATATATTCCATAAATAGAACATCTATATTTATCCGTGTTATCAATTGAAGCAGATGCACTATTGCTTTCTTCTCCTTCCTCCAGCACAAACCGAGTTAGAAGTCTTTTTTTTTTTTTCCAAGTTAAAAGTCTTATAGCTGTGAGTGAGCTGTCCCCTTCCACTCATACCTTGGGGTCTATGGGGATAATCAGTTATTTCAGTTTTGTTACAGGTTATTTGTTTTGATTTTACTATTTAATGGTCTGTTTTTAGGATCTCAGAATGATTCAAACACTATACCACTGCTGTTGCCATCGCATCTTTAGCAGTATCTTATGAGTTTTGTACCCTGTATTTTTATGACCAGTTAGCTCAAAATATATTCAAATTTCCATTTTTGTTCATCCGATAACTATAAGTGTGTTATATTTGGGAGACTTTCTAGATTTTTTTTGTTGCTGATTTATAGTGTGAATCCACTGAAAACATCCCCTGTATGATTTCAGTCCTTTGAAATGTGTTGAGACTTGCTTTAAGGCTTAACCAATGACCAAGTCTGTTAAGTGTCCCGTATACACTTCAAAAGGATACATATTCCATAGATAGTGGTTACAGGCATCTACTTGTGTCTACCAAACCAAATATGCTAACCATTTTTTTTAAAGATTTTATTTGTTAATTTAACAGAGAGAGACTCACAAGTAGGCAGAGAGGCAGGCAAAGAAGGGGAAGCAGGCTCCCTGCTGAGTAGAGAGCCTGATGTGTGTCTTCATCCTAGAACCCTGAGATCATGACCTGAGCTGAAGGCAGAGGCTTAACCCACTGAGCCACCCAAGCACACCAAATATGCTAACCGTTTTGTTTATATTTTTCATATCCTCATTCATCTTCTGTGTTAAAAATCCCCCATTACCGTATTTATACCTATAGTTTACATAATTTTAATGTTATGTAGAGACAAATTTGCAGACTGTTTTCCTAAAGTATTGACTCTTACTTTACAATGAAATGTCCTTTCCTTCCCCACTGATGGGTTTTGTCTTACATTCGACTCCAATATTAATATAGCTACAATGGATTTCATTTGGTTCATGCTGGACCAGAGTATAATTTTCATCATTTTTTGTCACCTTAGTTAGCTTTTTTCAAATAGGACATCACTTTACTAGTGTTGCTGTTTTTAATCTAATCTGACAGACTCTGTCCAGTAATTGTAGTGTGCAGTACATTTACAATTCTGCAAACACAGATATTTAAATCTACTTCTTACACCCTTGCTTTTTCTTTTGGCCTCCTTTCAAGTTTCATTTTTTCTCTTACCTTTTTATTTTTCCCTATTTGCTAATTTTACATTTAAATTCTTTGCTTTTACTTTTATCTTTGATTACAGCATACATTCTCGTCAAAATCCAGGATGAATTAGAACCTTACTATGCCTCAACAATAAAAGCACACTTAGAAGACTTTATTTCCTTTATCCCTCCCCCAATTTTGTCTCCTGTTTGGTGTACTTTACTTTTTACACAAATCTTAAACCCCACCAGATGGAATATTGTTTTACACAGTCAGTGTTCATTGCATTTACCCTTTCCTTTGCTCTTCACTTCCTCCTGCATCCCCCTACTTCCATTCAAAACAATTTTCCTTATGGTGAAGAAATTATTCCCTTTAATAAGGCTTTTAGTATCAGCCCGCTGCTAATAAATTCCATGTTAATTTGTTTGAAAATATATTTTGCCTTCACTGTAACATGGATCTATAGACTTCTATATTGGCAATTTTCTTTCAGCACAACCCATTATCTTCTGTCTTTGTTTCTGTTGAAAACAACTATTGTTTTCTGGTTCTTTTCCTTAACTTTTTAAAGACTTTAAGGATATTTTCTTTTTTTCTGGCTCCTTTTATTATTTTTCTCATCTTTGGCTTTTAGCAGTTTTGCTATGGAATATGGTTTTCTTAGTATTTATCCTGCTTATGGGCCCAACATGGTTCTTCAGTCTGTGGGGTGATATCTTTCCTTAGCTTTGTAAAATTCTTGACCACAATCTCTTCAAATACTGCTTTTTGCCCATTATTGCTTTCTCATTCATTTCTCATGTTGGAATACATTACTCCTGTTAGAATTTTACTGTTTTTTAAACATTTTAAAATTTCCCTCATCTCTCCATGTCTCAGTCTGAGTACTTCTGAACTCTTCCAGTTTCCTAATTCTCTTTAGCTGTGATCTAATGTTATTTTACTCTTAGAATTTTCATTTAACTCTTTTCAAAGCCATCAGTTCTCTGCTAAAATTTTCCAATTTCTAATTCTCTGAACATGTTAATTCCACTTATTTAAAGTCCACCTCTATTAACCCTAATTGGATCTTAAGGATTCTGCTTCTTTTGCCTGTTTTTGTTCTCTCTCAACATCTGGTCACTTTTTTTGCATGCTGGACATTTTTTTTTTTTTTAATTGAATGTCAGCCATTGTAATGAAAATTTTTAGAGACAATTAAGCTCTATACATTATTTTTCTCCAGAGAAAACCTGTGTTTGCTTCTTGAGGACTGTTAGAGTAGAGGAAGATTATCTTAATCCAATCAGTAAAATCTTCAAACCTGATTTTAAGTCCTTGTAAATATCTGAACTATTTCTGATTAACCTTACTCACTTACATGCATGGATACTGAATTTAAAGTCATGGGTTTTAACAAGATCCTGCCACTTTCTATTTTCTACTTATGTTCTTAGCTTTTCTGCTATTTTAAAATCAGGAGTTTTAAACAATCCTCCCCTATTTCCTCCACAGTCTCCCCAAAAATAATGCATGTTGAAATGACTAAGGAATTCCATCTGAATTCCCTTATAACCAGAGTGTAATGGAAGACTATAACAATGACTCAAAAGTCATATGCAATAAATGAAAAGGCAAATTAACTACATAAATTTAAAGATATGCATATCTGAAAACACTATTAACAAAACACTATTAACAGTGAAAATACTGGCAAGTTCTTCTACCTCACTCAAAATTTTTAAAAATGCAAATTAAAGCTGTTCCTGGGTGGCTCAGTCAGCTAAGTATTCAACTCTTGATTTTGGCTCCAATGGACAGTCTCAGGGTTGGAAGATGGAGCTTATTTGAGATTCTCTCTGCCCCTTCCCCCTCTAAAATAAATCTATAAAATAATGCAGAATAAAACTACATAAAGATATCATTCCTTATCTAGGAGACTAAGAAAACAAAAACAAAAATACATCTTGTTGGTAAGAAGACGGGAAAACAAGTACTTCCAAACATCGCTAGCTGAATGCAAATTGGTGGTCTTTTTGTGAATTTGGCAATAGCTAACAAAATTACACATCCATTTATCCTTGGACTCAGAAGTCCTACTTCATGGAAATTACCTTAAAAATAAAAAGCACATGAATAGCACATAAATCCATATATAGCACTTTAATTATAAAATACTGGGATGTTAAGCTAAATAAAAGGAGGAACAGCTCTTTGAAATGACATAAATTGATTTTCTGGATATACTGATATGTGAAAGAAGGAAAGCACAAATAAAATATACATTGTCTCAAAAAATATTTTCTCAAGTGCACAAAAGAAACACAGGAAGAATAAATAAGAATCTTAAGGCGGTTGATTATGTATGGGGGTAAAAACTAAGAGGACAGAGAATGTGGGAGGAGGAGAATGGGTAGAAGGGTTGGAGAATAGAAGGGAGTCTACCTTTTTGTACAGCTTTGGCTTTTTGAGCCATGTCATATTTCACATACTCAAAAAACAAGCATTAAATGTTAAATTCCAGTCAGTAAGCTGTTTTTGCAATGGTACATGTTAGCAAATTTTTTTTTTAAAGATTTTATTTGTCAGAGAGAGAGCACAAGTAGGGAGAGTGGCGGCTGAAGGAGAAGCAGGCTCCCCGCTGAGCAAGAAGACCAATGTGGGACTAGATCACAGGACCCTAGGATCATGACCTGGGCCAAAGACAGAGGACGCTTAACTGACTGAGCCACCCAGGCGTCCTGTAATCCTTAATGTGTATTCTACACGTAAGCAAATGTATGCTGGAAACTGGGGCTCAGGATTTTCACGGACAAAAAGCTATGTAAAAAGTGGGAGGCTAGAATGAAACTCATGTTGTCAGATTGTAATTAGTATCTGTATGAATGTGTGGCTTTTATCAGTAAACAGGGGCATGTTTGTGTGTATATACACATTAATATGTTCATATTATTTCCTAGTTCTGTACACTAAGAGTATAGAATCAAAGAAACCCCAGCAGCAAGGAACACATCTGGTCCAAGATATTGGTTTTTAAATATCCTTCTCTGCTTAGAAGAACCAAGTTCCTTGGAGAAATGCTGATTCCCAGACTGTGGCTGGGAAAGTACAAAATGAGCCTTGATCATCTTATCAGAAAGTAAGAAGTACTCAGAAAGTGTCGGGGACATGTCCACTGGATACAGGAGCCAGCCTGAAGGGGCAACCACTGGCTAAATCCTGAACAATTTCAGCAATAACATAAGGAGTCATAAATAATAGGTATTAAAATAAGAATTAATGAATCCATACAGGTATTTTTTCATACTTCTTTTTAATGCAAAAATAAAAGGAATAAAGAAGACTCATATTAGAATGCCAACTAATAAATTTAGATGGACTAATGGAATATCATTTGGAAACTACCATATTTGGAAACTACCATAACAACCATAGTAGGCAAAAATCATCTACGGATATTAAATGAGGAAATAAAAGTTTGATGAGAAACAGGATACCCATATATTACCAAACAATCTCCCCAAAAGACACCTAATTAATACAAAGGAAACAACAGTAACTCAGTGCAAAACCTAGCAGACAACACTTTAAACAAGTGATCAAAATGAACTTTGAAGATGACCCAAGAAGGAAACAGAATCACTGCTATAGTATTTGTCAAAATTTAACTTGGATCTAAACATGAGGAAACATCAGACAATGTATATTAGACACTCACACATATGCACATACATATTACATGTAATGTATATAACTATATATAATGTAAAACGTGTGTACATGTGTATAATGATAAAGCAAATATAGTAAAATATTACCATTTGGTGAATATACAAGAAAAATAAACAGTAACTGAGTTGTTTGTACTGTTTTTGAAACATTTCTAGAAGTATAAATTTGAAAATTTAAGAAAGAAAGAAAGGCAAAGAAAGAAAGAAAGTAAGAAAGAAACAATCCCAATCCCACCAGCAAATTGGAGGACATAAGCTGGTAACCTAATGCTCATTTCTGGGAAGCGCCAATTAATACCATCCTTCAAGCTCTGCAATACAGGACTGCAGGGAGTAAAATTCTAATGTATGGAGTGTGGCAGCCCTACAGAGAAGAATAAAGAGATGATACAACAATTTTGGCCTGCCTCTATCATTTCTTGTCCTGAAAATTCCAAAATATCAAGATGAAAACAATTCCTTCCCTTAAAGAAAAAGAAATTTGACAAGCCGTGAAGTAAAAAAAAGAAAAAAAAAAAAAAAAAAGGAATCCTGGGTATAACAAGATCTCAACTACATTAAAAATACACAAAGAAAAGCCCTAACACATGTAAAATGATTGCCTCTAGGTGATAAAATATAGTGATTATTTTCCTACTCTACCTTCTAAAATTAGAACATAACACTTCATAAGAAAAGTTTAGGAAATAACAGTAATGAACATTGTCAAGACACAGAGAACAGGAGCAATGACTATAGGATATAAAAAGTAGAAAGACCTTGCTTTTTGAGAGCCTGAGTGCTAAAATGTGTGGAAGAGTCAAGATATAGAACAAAATATTGGCCTTTAAATCTAAAAACCAAAGTCCGAAATCAGCCATGTTTACCTCTTTAAAAAAAAGAACGAATGAACATATTACCTAGTGTGTTTTCTGACAAAGCTGTTCTGTGAATCATGCAAGATAATGTACATGAAAGTGTAAAAAGATAGTCTTTTATTCATATGGTAAATATCAATTAGATTTAAAAATAAAGGTGAAGAACTATAAAAGACAAACAGCTCTGAAACTTTTTTATATTTGTTAGATTCATTTCTCAGATCTACACAAGAACACAAAATGTCCATTTATGGAAGCTGCCTTGTCCCGCCACCCCACCTTTGCTTTTTGTTTGTTTGTTTTTAAGATTTTATTTATTTGATAGAGGGACAGTAAGAGAGAGCATGAGCTGGGGGGGGGGAGGGGGATGGTCAGAGGGAGAAGCAGACTCCCCGTGGAGCCGGGAGCCTGATAAGGGAGTCATCCAAAATCCCGGGATCATGACCTGAGCCAAAGGCAGTTGCTTAACCAGCTGAGTCACCCAAGTGCCCCACCACCCCACTCTTGCCTGTAAATGGAGTTTAAGTTGGTCCCTCTTTTTTCATTACTTAATTCACTCACTTAGAATGTTCACTTATTACATCATTATAGATGATTCACTGGCTCTATCCCAAGCTCCACATCTCTATTAACAGTAAGTCACCGCAACTTAAAGCCTGAGCACTGTGGTTAAAGGCAGTGCCTTTTAAAGCTATTTTGCCTATTCAAATGACCTCATCTTTCTCTGCTTTTCGCATCTATACAATGAGTTATTTTCTGATTCACAGATATTTGAGCATAAATTATTATAAAACTTTTAGAATCATTTCCTGTTTAGAGTAACACTGAATAAAAATGAATATTATGATTAAAGATGGGCATTTGGTAAGCAATTAATAACATAGTTAATTCTATCTAAAAGTCTATTCTCTACATGGCTAACATTTTTTTTTTTTAATTTATTTGACAGATCACAAGTAGGCAGAAAGGCAGGCAGAGAGAGAGAGGAGGAAAGCAGGCTCCCCACTGAGCAGAGAGCCCGATGCGGGGCTTGATCCCAGGACCCTGGGATCATGACCTAAGCTGAAGGCAGAGGCTTTAACCCACTGAGCCACCCAGGTGCCCCTACATGGCTAACTTTTAAAATGCTACTCATCCCTCAAGACAAAGCTGGAATGTTGCCTCTTCTTGATACCTTCCCTAATGATTCCAGAGTGAAAAGTATTCATTTTCTCATACATTCTATTGTTACAGCTTTGCCTACTTACTAAAGTGGCATTTCTTTACATACTGCATTATGCTATTTACTTATATGCATTAGATCCACTACCGGATTGCTCCTTGAGGTAAAAAAATGGAGTTCTTGTATTTACACAGCAGAAGAGCTCCACACATCTTATACATAGTGGCCATTAAGTGTTCAGCTTGAACAATTTAATTTCAGGCCCTTTTGTTTTTGACATTAGTATATATTTGGGCAATATGTGTATGTATAGATTCTACTGACTATACCAGATAGTTGACCTTTTTACACTCTATACTGAACATATTATATAGCAAGAAACATCCAATAATTTTAAAAATTCATTTTAATAAAAATTATCTTCAAGATAGCAAAACCATAATGACTGTTGAGAAGCTAGCAGTTCTAATTATCTAAGAAGAAAGGAATGGAGAAACTATTTGTTGATTCAGAAATCACCTGAGAAAATAAAATTACAAGTTAATTGCAGATGTATGGATTCCCAAAATAGGAACCTACTTAAGGTATTGGCTATTGAAGACCTGTTTTCTTCAAAGGGCAGCTGACATTACATAACACACAGAAGTTATACCTAATAGGTTCTCTTGAAACTCTATGGTTTCTACTTTTGTGTTTTATGCTCTTAATCTTCAAAATGCTAGTTTTTGACTTAAGAGGTCTAAAAGATCCAGAGCATTGTGACATCAACTTATTTCAGAAAGTGTCTGCTATCAATCCAGTTAGAAACATCAAAAGATCTCACCTTTTAGTTACCTATTACTAAATTATACAGACTTGCAGTGTTTTTTAGTATTGTTTTCTAATTTTATTTTCTAAGAAGCCATTATAGATAGACAACTATCAATAGAAGATACACCTGGAACTTTCAAAATCAGTTTCTATACCAAGGTTTCCTTGCTCAGGTGGTTTTAGTGTAAACATTTACACCCTCTGGTTAACGGAAATTCAGTTCCGCATAATCTTATCCTTCCATTTAAGTCTTCGAAACACCTTTATAAGTAAAACTTTTTTTAACAACATTTTACAGATGACAGAGGTACAGTTTTCAGAGGGCTTAGTGAAAGGCTAAGTAACACTCTGAGGTTAAGCACCACCAAGAAGCAAAACAAGTTTGGCTCTAAAACTCTACCACACAAATTAGGTTTAGAGATTTTTTTTTTTTAAGCAGATGAAAACTGCTGACACGTGTCATGTTTTCATTTAAATAGAATGGGCTTAGAAAACAATCTGTGACCTACTCATAAACTGCAACTTAACTTTAATCTGAGGACAGTTTATTTTCAATCTTACACAGAGTATTTAATCATGTGACTACCAGAAATGAGTCTGTTAATGTTTTATGCACAGAGCCTCAAAGTCTATAAGAGTGACTGCGCCCCATTGTTTTTTCTAAGTTTACATACAGCCCAAAAAGAAGAAAAACCACACATTGTCATGAAAATACTCTGTAATGCGACAGTATTAACCAACCTGGATTTTATTTTGTATTTTTCTCTCAAACTACTATTGAAAATACTTTAGCATAAACAACTCATTCCCGTCCTATTTGTCTTTTTTGAAGTCCTATATTATCCTCCCTTGTTTTACTCATCTTTAAATAGTTCCCCGTTTTCTCTTAACATTCATCCATAGGGTCTTAACAATATATAAAACGAAAACCATCACAAATGCCTGAATTTCAGTTTGCTCCTGTGGAATGGAAAAACAAATTCGTCCGGCACAGCTGTATCCTGAAACTTAGCAAAAGATAAATGTCAATGCTGACAGAGCCAAACACGTTGACAAATGAATGGGAAAAACCATCTCTGGGGTGGCTTCCCCATCCCTACTCTCCTCGCCAGAGGCCCAAAGGCGCCGGGAGGCAGGCGGCCGCGACCCTCCAGCGACAACCCAAGCGCTGGAGGCCTCGATCCTCCCGCCTCTCCCCGCAGACTCAAGGCGCAGCTACAGTTTGGATACAAAAAGGACGGGGCACTGAACGTCTTCCGTCACTCCCGGAATTCCCAACTTGCTGGAGAGAGGAGGGGAAACTGAGGAGACGACGGGAGGTTCCGCTGCGAAGAAGCTGCCGACACAAAGCCCGCAGGCTCTCTAAAAGCTAGCAGTAAAACTAACCCAGAGAGCTAACAGTAACCGGGGGGAGGGGGAACCCCCGGGTCCCCAAAACGCAGCTCGCCGCCTCCCGCCCGCCCAAGGGGCGCGGGGTCAAAGGCCATCTGCAGAAGCTGCAAGCACATTGGCTAGGGGACAGGCGCGCAGGCGCTGGGAGGTGGGTCCCGAATTCGCCGCAGCCGCGTCTGCGGTGCCCTGAATTCTCCAGCTACTCACCAGGGTCTGGGAATCCGGCCACAGGCAGGGGCTTCAGCCAGAGCCGTGGGGGTTGAAAGCAGAGGGAGAGCGGAAGCCGACACCCTGCGGCCTCACCGCAGCGAACCCATCCAGCCCCGCCTCCCAAAAGGCGCGCGCAGAGCGTTCCTGCAGCCCCCGGTGGGCGGGGCCTGACGCCGAACTCTGGAAGGGGGCATGGCGCTGGCTTTACGGGCCGGGGCTCCCCTTATCTGCGAGCGTAAAGTGGGGCGTGAATGAAGGAAGGGAGAGTTTTTCCGGGTGTCCCGCGCAGGGAAAAGGGGCGGAGCCGACTCTGGCGGGACTCCCAGGCGCTCTCTCCGATTAGAGGTGACCCACCCCTCTCTTAGAAACTGTTCTGAAGTTCCTCTGGGAAGCTCTCACTAAAAAGGACAGCTGGTTTTGATGGGAGGCTTTCCAAAGTTGCTTTAACTCGAGTACGCAGGTTGTTTTCACTCTATAAGGACGAGTTTTATCTTTTTTGAAAAAACTGGAACTTTTTTTGAAGGCCCTAATAGATAAAGATGACATTTAATTAGCAAATATATAAAATCACCTTTGTAGTGGATTATAGAAATGATTGAGAACAATGAGACAGGTATAAAGAACAAGAACTTTCGAAATAGGGGTTTCTGCTGAAGGATTCCATTTTACATCAGCCTGAGAAGCCAAGAGAATTCTGTTTTGTTTGGTTACATAGTAACAAGGAAATCCTGGCTCACAGTCTAGAACTTGCTGACGTGAACAATTTTGTAAGGGCGTCCTTAAAATCACACTAGATTTTTAGTAGAAATTTTAGTATATGCATATATGTATATATGAATGTATCCTGTATGTGCACATTTTAAAGAATAATAAAAAGAATACCCTCGTACTCACTACGGAGCTGAAGATGCAGAATACCAGTATTTTTGAAGCCTTCTCAAAAGTTGTCTCCATCTCGCTCCCAGACAGAAATAACCATTATGTTAAATTTTGTATTACTTATTTTCTTGCATTTTGAACATAGTTATATATGTATGATTCCCTAAAAATATGTTATCTTTATTTTTTATAATGAATCACACAGCATTTTCCCCTCCAACTTCTTTTTTTCACTACACATTTGTGTTTTGAGATTCATTTATACACAGATACATTTCACATAGGCTGGCACATCACCGTAACACCTGTTATTGTTAGATTTTAAAATTTTTGTCTGCCAATAGCATCTCTTAATTTGCTCCTTTAATTTACATTAATCCCCTTGCCAATGAGCTTGTGTATCTTTATAAATGCTTAGTGGCTATTTGGTTTTCTGTGCAATGCCTGTTCTCAATTTTAACTCACTTTTTATAGGCTTGTTGCTTTTGGAAATTAATTTGTAGATGATCTTTATATATTTTTAAAGCTTAAATACTTCTCTCTTGTTGGTTATGTGTTTCAAATAGCTTCTCTCAGTTTATGGATTGTCCTTTAACTTTCTATGGTATCTTTTGATAACCAAAAGCTGTATATTTTAAGTACTGCTAGTTGTAACAAATTTTTACATTATAATTTCATCCATTTTGCTTTCTTATTTGTAACAGTCTTCAAACCTGAAACCATAGGATATTCTTGTTTATTTTCTAAAAGTTTTAAAGTTTAATTATGAAATATTTTTACACACAGAAAAGTATAAATAAAATAATGAGTATGTTATAGGCTTTGTTGTTTTTGGAAATTAATTTATAGATGATCTTTATATATTTTTAAAGTTTAAGTACTTCTCTCTTGTTGGTTATATGCACTCAACTCTGCATATTGAAAAATTCAGCAAGACCCTCTTTCTTATGATTTTTTTTTTCTTAAAGATTTTATTTATTTATTTGACAGAGAGTGAGGTCACAAGTAGGCAGAGGGGGAAGCAGGCTCCCTGCTGACCAGAGAGCCCAATTCGGGGCTCAATCCCAGGACCCTGAGATCATGACCTGAGCCAAAGGCAGAGGCTTAACCCACTGAGCCACCCAGGCGCCCCTCTTATGATTCTTCTCTAAAATTACCTTAATTAGGGGCGCCTGGGTGGCTCAGTGGGTTAAAGCCTCTGCCTTTCCGCTGGGATCAAGCCCCAAATAGGGCTCTCTGCTCAACGGGGAGCCTGCTTCCTCCTCTCTCTGCCTGCCTCTCTGCCTACTTGTGATCTCTGTCTGTCAAATAAACAAATAAAAATCTTTATTAAAAAAAATTGCCTTAATTACTCTTGGCTGTTTGTTCTTTCATATAAACTTTAGGATGATTCAGCCAAGATCCATAAAAAACCCTATTTGGATATTGAGTGGAATGAATTTGACTTTATTGATTATTTTATCCACGGGCCTGGGAAATAAGGAGAAGGATCTTTATTGCTAATGCCAAAAAAGAGTGGAAACGGTTTTGCTAGTAGCAAGACAAGATCAACCCCAAGGATCTTGTGGGGTAGAGACTATTATAATAAGTAATTAGGAGAAGACAAAGGCTACTATTAGTTTAATGCATTAGAACAGTTCTCAACAAGAATTTGATGAACAAAATTTGTATTTTTTCCCCATTCTTCCCTGTTTGGATATTTTTTTTCTCCCCTTTGGGAGCTCAGTGACCACCCTGATGTAACATATTTGAAATGTCCATTTACTACATAAAATCAATTTGTATGCAGCTCCCACTTTTTTCCTTCTGGGAATCCCTCTATTAGATGAATGGCATATTCCTTCAGTGCTAGTTTTTAGTTGAAATACATGTAAAAAATAGACAATTGAATTTGCCACAAATTATAGCCAACCTATATTTGAAAGATGTCAGGATTTAGTGTGTAAAAATATTTGTGATCATTACAACAAAACATCATTCCCATACCTCCCAATAATCAAGAAATCCACACAAAACCACTTTGAACAATGACGACATTGTCTCTGTTAGTGATATTTCAACATTTCTTGCCATTAGGAAGGGACCAACAGAACAGTCAGAGTTATAGGATGGAGCATTAGATGCAATTCCAATCCAATTTATAAATACCATTTTGCATTGAATCTGATGGTTAGAAAAAAATCATTCAATGAGAATCTATTTACCCTAATTTATTTATGCTGGCAGGCATAATCAAACAGTTTTTAAGAAGTAGGCATACACTGATATAAAATAAAATACCCTTTCTTTCATTCAACATCAGAATATTTATTAATATAATAACTTCCATAAACATATTAGAGTCGGGAATAATGATTATTTCAAAAATGCAGGAAAAAAACTAGGCCCTCAGGACTGGTACTCTTTTACTTTGATTTATTAGGATTCTATAATACTGAAATCTTAATTTAGAATTTCTATTTCTGTCAATTTTTAAAATTGGTAAATTGGTGACAATAATTGTCATGAGAGAGAAAGTTATCTAAATGCTTAAATTAAAGCAAAAAAGGAATTTGTGTCCTGAAATTCCCTACTGCACTGTAAAAGATTAGTGTCTCCTTGATGGCATGGATTTTGCCCTTTTTATATGTTCAGAGTCAGCAAAAGTTGTTGACATAACAAGAATACAACAAATAATTTATTCAGGGGATAAAAGAATAAAAGACTAAGAGGTTACTTACTCATTATTATTTAATCCTACTTTCTGATATGTATTGTTTGCTCTAGTCCTAGAACTGTCCTTACTGTCATCTGAATACTTTGTCTTTTCTTCCATCCAGTTCCTGCAGTTTCATTAGAATCTTCTAGACATATTATGTCATTTCATATCTTTGTTCATCACTCCACTTACCTGACATATCTTCTCACTGCCTGTCTATTCCCCCTCCATTCAAGTTAGAGTTCTTTTTTGCAAGCAATAGAAACTGAATTTGGCACACTGAAGCACAAATAGACCTTATGTGAAAGGTTACAGAGAATAGCAGAAAGGTGAAGTCTAGTAAATAAGGCAATGGGCGGGAACACAGAATGGCTGGACAACTGGGATGACAGCCTCATGCAATGGTACGGATTAAGGCACTGATAATTTCAAGTGTGCACTGAGCTCTCAATGTTTGTGACACCACCATGAAGAATCTCTCCATTCTGCCTGCATTGTTTGCCTTAGTTCTTCAAGATTCAAATCTTTGGATGGAAAAGTTTGATGAGCTAAGCCTAAGTTACATGTCTGTATCTCCTTAGCTTCCTTAAAATGGAAGTCAGTTCTTTCGGCTTCCTTAATGAGAAGTCAGGTACAAGACACACACTATGGTTTTCCTCCAAAACCAGGATTTTTGGATTCTATAGCCAACAAACAAACAAATACAGTAAATCTCAAAACAAAATTCAATTATCTACTACATTATGCTTCAATGTCCATGTCAAGTCTGCCTTCTCTAATGCTATTGTACTATGTACAATGTAATTATTACTACATACATACATTAATCACTATTACATTATAGGCAATATGATAGGACAGCAATAATTTCTTCATTAATTAAATTGTCATACCATTCTTTACATCACATTTTCCTATATAAAGATGTAACTAGGCTATCTCTTGACATCACTTGGGATGCAAAGACTGTAACTCCCAAGAAATCCCCTGAATATAACACCAAAGCCTCTACCAGCTGATAGCAGCAGATAATTCAGAAATACAAACTCTTACCCATCACCTTACTGCTCTAATTTTTCACCATGTGTACCCAGAGTTCTTGAGTACCTACCAGTCTTGACAACAAAGAATCCAGTCTAACTCTATCCTACATAAATTCATTACTTGTGACGTGGGTCAAAGAAACTGGTGTTGGCAGGTCATGTCTCTAACTCAGAGCTGTGTAAATTCTCTGACCTTGTAGTGGCCATAGGGGCTAAGGTGCCTTCTTTACTAATTAGTAGAGACTGATTTAGGATTTACTCACACCCTAGTATTAAACTCAATGTAGGTAATTCTCAACTGCTACAGTCTCAATGTTTGCATCCCTTCAAAATATGTTGAAATAAAACTACTCAGGTGATGGTACCAGGAGGTGGAGACTTTAAGAGGTGGGGACTTGTGAGGTGATTAGGTCATGAAAGCGGAGCCCTCATGAATGGTATAGTGCCTTTAGAAAAGAGGATCCAGAGAGACCCTGTTTCTCTTCTGCCATCTGAGGATAAAATAAGAAATCTATGACCCAAAAGAGGGCTTTCACCTGACCATACTAGCACCCTAACCTTGAACTTCCAGCCTCCAGAACTGGGAGAAATAAATGCTTCATGTTTATAAATCATCTGGTTAACATATTTTGTTATAGCGGCCTTAAGCAGACTGAGAAACCAACTAAACAGGCCAAGTCCCTTTGACCAAAGCTCTTTTCATTTCTGATTGAAGTACTGGGCCAGGTCATGGCACTGCAAGTGATGGAGATGGGGGAGAATTCCAGTGTCATTACTGTTCCACATAGAGGTGGCAGAACATTAACCTCTGGCTAATTGGTGCTGGTAGATTAAATGCACTGTTGACTGGATATGGGCCATCTCTCCTGGCAAGACCCTGTTCCATGGGGCAGTGAGACAGATGCTTGTCTTTAATTGAAACCTGGGCCAGCAGAACGATATGGCACTTCCTGAGTGGGGCAACTACTCCACAGGTTGATACACAGCCCATCAGTGTTTTGAGGGAAGGAAGTTTCATGTATTGGGATCAAGCATTAATTTTATGCCTAATTAGCCAACTCCCAAATTTTGTACTACCTGAAGTCCAGATTTTATAGTTATCTTCTAAGGCATTAGGTTTTGTTTTATTTTGTTTTTTCCTTTCCTGAACAAAACATAGATTCCTTAACCAAATTGACCTAACCTTTCTTCTGCCACAAAACCATCATCTCCTAACATTAAAAAAAAAAAAAGAGCAGTTTGCAAAGTTACTAAAAAAAAAAAAAAAGTCTGTTATTGCTTAAGATAGATGAGCCCACTCAACCTCTATTTATATAAGACAGAACACAAGTAATTTTTCTCAACAGTGTGCTGCAAGGTGATTTTCTATGCCTTCTTATTCTAAGAAGTAGCTAACAGTTTCTCTTGCTAAAAGTGTAAAGGAAAGAACATGTACTTATTCTCTGATAAAATACCCCTCTATTACAGAACCCAATTAAAAAACAGGTCTGTGCCTTGTACATCTTTTTTTACCTCACATAACATCAAGATCCATGAGCACAGATACAAAGATGTCTAATTCACTGCTGGGTCTCCTATATCCAGCATGTAGTAGGTGCATGTGGTAGGATGAGCGATGGTCCCCTAAGAGAACTAACTCCAAATCTTCTGAAAATGTGAATGTTACTTTACATGGCAAAAGAGACTTTGCAGATATGATTAAGTATCTTGAGATGAAGACTGTCTGCGTGGGCCCTAACTATCATCACAAATGTCCTGATCAGAGGCAGGGAAAGGGAAATTTGAAAAAGAAGGCAACGTGGCAGCTGAAGCAAAATGCTATGTTGCCAACTTTAAAGATTGGGGAAGGGGCTGCAAGAAAAGGAAGGAAAGGAATGCAGCTCTAGAAGCTAGAAAAGGCAAAACAACAAATTCTCCCCTAAGCCTCAAAAGGGAGAGCTACCAACCAAGCTAACACCTTGATTTCAGCCCAGTGAAATTAACTTCAGCCTTCGGAATTCCGGAACTGCAAGAAAATAAATGAATGCTTTTTTAACCTACCAAGTCTATACTAATTGCTTCCAGCAACTAAAGGAAACTAACATGGCGCTCAAAAAATGTGTTGAATAAATAAAGCAATGAACAGTAGGGCTTCAGTAAATGTTACATTAATTACAAGACAGCAGGTTGGTCTAAAAATAGTGTGTGAAAAGAAAAACAGTAGATGTACCATTTACTCTTCTTTTTATTGTGGACATTAAAATGTTTTTTTGGATGTGAGAGAATCGTCACTAATTGCCACTAACCTGAACTGGGGTTTTCATTCATCAAATATTATTCTGGTTGTTTTGGAAGTTTTGTTTTGTTGAGATTGCTCAATACGTTAATTTTATAATTGGTTTTGGTTATGCATTTATTAACAATTTTGGGGGGTTGCCTACTGTCAGAATACATCAGCTCAGAAGAAACGTCTGCCTTCTAGGAGCTTGGTATCTACAAAATACAGAGACACACGTTGTGTGGTTTATATTAATTATCCATTTACCACTGTATGGACTACTTCAATTATATTTGTAGATGTCTATATTTTCAAGAGTTTGTGTTCCCATAAGGTGGGCTTTCCTTCATTCATCCTTATATTTTTATAGCACCTGGCCCAATGACTTTCGCATAGCAAGTCTTCAACTATGTTTCTTTAATTGAATGTGTCTAGTGGCCAGAAATTCAATCTTTATTGACTAAATAAGGAATACAGTACTGTGCATCTGTGTGTGTATGCATGTTCATTTATGTATGTGATAACTTGGTGGTAACATTTTTATGTTCCTGCTTCTTTCAAAATAAATTCTCTGAGTAGGATGCTTAATCATCTTTTAGAATAAAAAAATGCAACAATAAAAGCAGAACTTACCAAATTACCATTTATGATTTCATAGCAAAGAAATACACATATATTTTCTAAATACTCTCTTAATATTTTATGATTCATTAGAAAAATATAATGTGCTCCCAGAAAGATTAGAAATAGTTTTACGCATATATTTTAACTGCTTTTATATGTTTAGAATTTGTTCCAAGGTATGAAATATCTTTATTTTGCAATATTAATTTTTCCATTTTATACAACTTGTTCAGGAAAAGTATAAAAGAAAATATCAAAAGAATGAGAAAATACTGACTTTAAAAAATATTTTTCAAGTGAGTGTCAATGATATTTAGTCCATTTAAAAAAACAAGATAAGGAAATTTTAGATTGGGTTTACCAAGAAACAGAATATATTGGTCTCTCCCAAATTTTTCTCCAACATTTCTGGTTCAGTTTTGATTCTCTCCTATATGTGTCCAAGCCCCCCAGATGATTGTTATCTTCCTCATTCTCCCTGGGGGTATTTTTGTCTCTAAGCCTGAGATTTCTTTTCCCTTGAGCTCTTACTGTAGGCAGCTTTGTAGTTCTGAAAATTCTGACTGGAGGTACCTTGTTTGGGTTCATTGGCTCCCCTTAGATTAATACAGGCTTGCATCTACTGGGGCTTTGTTGGAGTTATGGCAACTCATAGAATTTTAGAGTGTGACAGGATATTAATGTTCAGCAGGACAGCATTTCTCTTAGTAGAACAATCTCTTCTACAACACTCCAAACACATGGTTACTATAGTTTGCTTGGCAACAACCAAAAATAGGCAACTGATGCCCACAAAGTCAGAATAACTTGCTGCAAAGTTTCCCTCAAACTAAGCCAAAACTAAGCTTAAGCCTTCCATACATTGATCCTAAGTCTTAGGAGCCACAGAAAATACTATAATCCCTCTTCCACAAGAAAGCCCTAAAAATATACAAATATGCTTCTAATTTTCTTTCCAAGTTTTTTTAGAGAGAAGTATTTGACTTCTTTAAAAATTCTCTGTGACTTTGTAGCCAGAATAAAGAACTGAGTTGCCAGTGCAGAATATACTCTATTTTTCTGTCAATTTAGCCTGAGAAGACAGTATCAAGAGGAAAAGGAAAGCTCTAATTTCTCATATCAGCTTACTTTAAATATCAAGTTTCTGATGAACACAATACGGGGTAAACCAACCAATGTTCATAGCCCCCTTCCCAAATACATAAAAATGCTGAGCAAAATGTAATTCCAAACTATTTGGTTTTAATATATAACAGAGCAGAGAAAGAGAGAGAGAGAGAGAATACTTTCAAGTGTCAAAAACAAAGCGAATTTGAAGCCAAACAACAAAGGCAACAATACAATTAATAACAGCAACAACCCATTAGACACAGGCAGTTTTAGAAGAGCCACTGAAAACTGTTCAAAGAAACAAGAAGATTTTTCAGCAACAACCCATTAGACACAGGCAGTTTTAGAAGAGCCACTGAAAACTGTTCAAAGAAACAAGAAGATTTTTACAACCTTCTTGAGGATAGTTGCTGGATATGTGCTGAGCAACCTGAACCAGTTCAAGATGTAGAGCAGCTGTAATGTGCCACAAGCTTTCAAGAAAAAGTGAAATTAACAAAAGTGCTTAGTTGAGTTAATGACGCAACCATTGTGGGTACTGAGTTTCATGACCATATGTTTATGGTAAACATTTTGTACTTTTTTAGTACTGTGCATTATACAAAAGTGAGTTTATATAGTCATTTAAAATGTTAAATAAAGTTGAAACACTTCAAAACACTACAAAAATCTAAGGAGAACTCCACACTTAATTTTGGGGCACCTGGGTGGCTCAATCGGTTAAGCATCTGCCTTTGGCTCAGGTCATGATCCCAGAGTCCCAGGATCCAGCCCTCTGTGGCTAGGCTCCCTGCTCAGCCAGGAGTCTGCTTCTGCCCCTCCCCCTGCTCTTTCTCTTTCTCCCTCACTCACTCTCTCAAATAAATAAACAAAATCTTAAAAAAAAAAATAATATAAGGAGAATCTTGGAGGAATCTGGGGCAACTTGGTAAGCAGCTGAAGCAGGTGTAATTTTGGCTTTTTAAATATTTTATTATCAAGTTTTTATTTTAAAATCTATTATAGTTAATAGTGTTATATTAGTTTCAGGTGTACAATATAGTAAGTCAACAATTCTATACATTACTCGCACTCATCATGATAAATATACTCAATCTATACCTTAAATATATATATTTATATATATACCTCTTAAAATATACTTTTAATCTATACTCTTAATACTCTTAATTATACCTTCACTTAGTTTACCCATCCTCCTACCCATCCCTACTCTGGTAACCATCAGTTCTGTAATTAAGTCTGTTTCCTGGTTTCTCTTCTTTTTTTTATTCTCTTTTGCTCATTTGTTTCTTAAATCCCACATATTAGTGAAATTATGTGGTATATGTCTTTCTCTAACTTATTTCACTTAGCATTACACTCTTTAGCTCCACGCATGTTGTTGCAGGTGGCAAGATTTCATTTTTTATGACTGAATAATATTCCGTTGTGTATACACACACACACACACACACACACACATCATACTTTCTTCCATTCCTCTATCAGTGAACACTTGGGCTGCTTCCATCAGTTAAATGGGATTGTTTTCTTAATTTCTTCCTGCTGATCCATTATTAATATATGGAATGTGATAGATTTCTGCACATTATTTTTATATCCTGAAACATTACTGAATTCATTTATCAGTTGCAGTAGTCTTTTGGTGTTTAGGGTTTTCTATACATAGTAAAATGTCATGTGCAGATAGTTAAAGTTTTACTACTACCTTATTAATTTGAATGCCTTTTTATTTCTTTTTGTCTAAGTGCTGTGGCTTGGACTTCCAGTACTATGTTAAATAAAAGTTGTAAGAGTGAGCGTCCTTGCCTTGTTCCCACCTTAGGGGAAAAGCTGCAAGTTGGGAAAATCAGAGGATATCCACTGAAGATAATGCTAGCTATGGGTTTTTCATATATGGCTTTTATTATTTGAGATATGTTCCCTGTAAACCTACTTTGTTGAGGGTTTTTATCATGAATGGATGTTGTACTTTGTCAAATGCTTTTTCCGCATCTATTGAAATAATCATATGGTTTTCATCCTTTTTCCTATTGATGTGACACATTATATTGATTGATTTATGAAGATTAAATTACCTTTGCATCACAGGAATAAATCCCTCTTGATTGTAATGAATGATTTTTTTTTAATGTATTGTTGGATTTTTCTGCTAGTCTTCTATTGAGAATTTTCACATCTATGTTCATCAAACATATTGGCATGTATTTCTCTATCTCTCTCTCTCTTTTTTTTATTTTATATTTATTTATTTATTTATTTATTTATTTATTTATTTATTTATTTTTGGTGGTGTCTTTAACTGGCTTTGGTATCAGGGTAATACTGACCTCAAAGAATGAATTTGGAAGTTTTCCTTCTATTTTTTTGGAATAGTATAAGAAGAATAGGTAGTAACTCTTTAAATATGTTTGGTAGAATTCACCTGTGAAGCCCTCTAGCCTTGGACTTTTGTTTGTTGGGAGTTTTTTGATTATTGATTCAATTTCATTGCTGTTAATCGTTCTTTTCAAATTTTCTATTTCTTCCTGCTTCAGTTTTGGTAGGTTATATGCTAGGAATTTATGCATTTCTTCTAGGTTGTCCAATTTGTTGGCATATAGTTTTTTACAATATTCTCTTATAATTGTTTGTATTTCTGTGGTGGAGTTGTCATTTCTCCTCTTTCATTTGTGACTTTGTGTGAATCCTGTCTCTCTCTTTCATGTGTCTGGCTAGATGTTTATCAATTTTGTTGATCTTTTCAAAGAACAAGCTCCTGGTTTCATTGATCTGTTCTTTTTGTTTGTTTGTTTCTATATCATTTATTTCTGCTTTAATCTTTATTATTTCCTCCCTTTTGCTGCATTTTGGTTTGTTTGTTCTTTTTCCAGCTCCTATAGGTGTAAGGTTAGGTTGTTTATTTGAGATTTTTCTTGCTTTCTGAGGTAGGCCTACATTGCTATAAACTCTTCTCTTACAAATGCTTTTGTAATTTCAAAGATTTTGGATTGTTGTGTTTTCATTTTCATTTGTTTCCATGTATTTTATTTTATTTCTTCTTTGATTTCTTGTTTGACCCATTCATTGTTTGGTAGCATGTTAGTTAACCTCCTTATATTTATGCTCTTTCCAGATTTTTTTCTGGGTGGATGATTTCTAGTTTCATGCCACTGTGGTCAAAAAAGATGTATGGTATGAGTTATATCTTTTTTAATTTGTTGAGACTTGTTTTGTGGCCTAATAGTTGTCTATTCTGGAGAATGCACCATGTGCAGTTGAAAAGAATGTGTATTCTACTATTTAAGGATGGAATGCTCTGAATTTATACCTGTTAAGTGTATCTGATCCAGTATGTCATTCAAAGTCACTGATTCTTTGTTGATCTTCTGTTTGGATGATTTTTCCGCTGATATAGTTTGGGTGTTAAAGTTCCCTACTATTATTGTATTACTATAGATTACCTCATTTATATTTGTTATTAACCATTTTATGTATTTGGTGCTTCCATGTTGGGTGCATAAATATTTCCAATTGTTATAACCTCTTGTTGCATTGTCCCCTGAATGATTAGTGTACTTCTTTGTTTCTTGTTACAAACTTTGTTTTAAAGTCTATTTTGTCTGATATAAGTTTTGCCACTCTAGCTTTCTTTTGCAATTCATTTGCATGATAAATGTCTCTCTAGTCCCTCATTTTCAATCTGCACATGTTTTTAGGTCTGAAATGAGTCTCTTGTAGGCAACATATAGATGAGTCTTGTTTTTTTATTCACTCTGTCACCCTATGATTTTTGATTGGAGCATTTAATCCATTTATATTCATAGTAATTATTGATAAATACGTATTTATTGGCATTTTTTACTTATTTTATGGTTGTTTTTAGTTTTCCTCTGATTCTTTCTTCTCTTTCTCTCTTTCATGGTTTGTTGGCTTTCTTTAGTGGTAGGCCTGAATACCTTTCTCTTTATTCTTTGCATATGTGTTACTTGTTTTTGTTTTGAGGTTACAATTAGGTTTGTATATAACATCTTCTAAATATAGCAGTCTATATGAAGTTGATGGTCACTTAAATTTGAATTCATTCTTAACTCCTCCACCTCCCACATTTTAGGTACATGGTGTCATATTTTATATATTTTTTTAATTTTCTGAATCCCTTGACTGATTTTTACAGATACACTTATTTTTACTGGTTTTGTGCTTCCAACTTTTTATAATCTCACTTATGATCTTTCCTTTCCACTTAAAGAGTCCCCTTTAACATTTCTTGTAGGGCTGCATTAATGGTCATGAACTCCTTTTGTTTTTGTTTGAGAAACTCTTTATTTCTCTTTTTATTTTAAATGATAGTCTTGATGTATAGAGTATTCTTGGATGCAGTTTTTTTCCTTTCAGCACTTCGATCATATCATACCATTCTCTTCTTGCCTGCAAAGTTACTGCCAAAACTCTCTGATAGCTTTATGGGATTTTCTTATATATAACTATCTTCTTTTCTCTTGTTGCTTTATAGGTTTTTTTATTTTTTCCTTTATCACTACTTTTTGCCATTTTAATTACTATGTGTTTTGGTGTGGATCTCATTGGGTTGATTGTGTTGGTGGATTTCTGTGCCTCCTGAATCTTGATGTCTGTTTCCTTTTCCAGATTAGGGAATTTTTCAGCTATTTTTCTTTAAATAAATTATCTGTCCCCTTTTTTCTCTTTTCATCTTCTGGGATCCCTATAATGTAAATGTCATTATGCTTGGTGGAGACACTGAGTTCTGTAAGTCCATTCTCATTCTGCATAATTCTTTCTTCTCCTTATGCTCAGCTTGATTACTTCCCATTACTCTGTCTTCCAGGTCACTAATCCATTCCTCTGCTTCTTCTTGCCTATTTATTCTATCAAGTGTATTTCTAAATTAATTTATTGTGTCTCATCTCTAATTGGCTCTTTTTTTTACTCATTGTTAAGGGTCTCACTGATGTCTTCCACTCTTTTCTCAAGCCCAGTGAGTATCCTCATGATCATTACTTTAAATTCTCTATCTGGCATATTACTTATCTCTGTTTCCTGTAGGTCTCTTACTGTGGTTAGTCCTGTTCTTTCATTTGCAAGACATTCCTCTTTCTCCTCATTTTGTCTAACTCTATGTATCTGTTTATGCATGTTAGGAAACTCAATTACATCTCCTGCTCTTAAAAATAATAACCTTATGAAGAAAAGGTCCCCTTGTGCCCTGAAGCACAGTGTCCCCTGTTCACCAGAGCCTGTGCTTCCAGAAGTGTCTCCTCCATATGTTACATGTGCCCTACTATTGAGTTCTGGCCACTTTTCCCTTCAGTTCGATTGTCTGCAGAGGCTGTCTCTGCCTGTTGTGCGCAGTTCTTGGTCTCTGGCTGGGTGGGGTGCATTTTAAGAAGGTGTGCACTGGCCAGCTTACAAAATGAGACCTGCCCTGCTGCTGCTACTGTTACTGGAACTGAGGTCCCATGAAAGACACAGGTTGGGAGATGAGGTATTGGTGAGGGTGCACCAGTCTTCTAGGGAATGGGGCCCATATCGCCAGAATTGAGGCAAGCATGGCTTGGAAGGATGGACCCCCTGAAGCAAGATTTGGGTGGGAGTTGGAATAAGCAAGTTAGGTAAAAAGTGTGGAATCTACACTGGTTCTCGCAGGTGGCTATGTATTCATGATGGGTGGTTGGGGTAGGAAAGACACCTGCCAGCTCCTTTGTTCCTGCAAGGTCTTTCCATGATCCCTGCCTCTCTAGGCAAAGCTCTAGGATGGGTACTTCCCTCCCCTCTGGCCCTGGCATTTTTCCAAGTGCTGTTTCCAGGCTATATCCCTGCAGGCTATTTGTCATGCTGTCTCTTTAAAGTTGAGGACTCCACTTTTTTTTTTAAATTAATTAATTAACTTTCATTTTTTTAATTTAAATTCAATTAGCCAAGGTATAGTACATCATTAGTTTTTGATATAATGTTCAATGATTCATTAGTTGAGTATAACACCTAATGCTTATCATTCTAATACCCTCAGGGCTTTCTCAGAGCCAGACCCTCTGATTTTTAAAATTCTAGACTTTAAGTCCCACTGGTTGTAAGAACTCACAAGATTAGGTCCCCTCGCTTTCAAAGCCAAATATTATAGGGATTTGTTTTCCCTATGTGGACTCCTGAGTATGATAGTCTGTTTTCCCGCCCTTCTCCTAATCTTGTGGGGTAGCTCCCTACCCTTCACAGATAGCCATGGTTCTTTTTACTCCCAAACAGTGTCTTCAACTTTCCTACCTTCTCTGATATGGCTTCTTCTCTTCTTTTAGTTGTATAGTTTGTTCTACCCGTTGTTGGGTCATTTTCTGATTATTTACACTGATGTGAGCGTTATCTAGTTGTATCCATGGGACGAGGTGAACTTAGAGTCCTTCTACCCTGCCATCTTCCCAACCTCCCAAAGCAAGTATAATTTGAAATAGGTTTCTTATGAAACTCTTCTCTGATAAAGCATGTCTACTCTTTGTCTGAGCTATTCTATTTTTTTATGAATTCCCCACTGATTAAAGACTTACCTTAATCTCACTGCATATAAGCTGTTGTGCATTCAGAAAATATCCCAAGACACCTCCTATGTTTATATTTAAGTTATTTAGGAACTAATACTCTCAGAACTTGGGGTGAAAAGGGTTGTGGTGGTAGGAAGAGACTGGAGAGTGACATTGGAATCTGGTAAGTGCTGATAACATCATGAACTGAGGTACATAAAGTATCTGATTGAATGTAGACAGTTAGGTACCTTTCAGTTAAGTCCAAACACAAAGCTTTGGGAGTCAGCGGGTATGGACATTTTATTCAAAGTTGTCTAAATATTTTCTGAATTAATAATGAATTTTATCCTGCTAATTCCTCATAGACACTAAGAAAATATATTAGAGTGAAGAGGCTAGTCTTATAAAATCATGTGTGGGCTTCTTATATGTCACACTAGAATCCATGTGAGATTCAGACAAAGAAAAAATAATAGCACTCAATGGTCACAAAAGCAATTTTCATTTCTGCAAAGGAAAAAGGACATGGCATTAAAATGACTGATAATATCCAGTTCAGGCAAGGACATAGACTATGAACACTCTTAAATATTATTGGTGAAAATATTAGTTGAGAGAAGCTTTCCAAAAGACAATTTGGGTATACCTGGTAAAGATTATTCTTTGTGTGAGCTATTTGTAGCAGTCTCTCCTACGAATTACACCCATATTGGGCAAGCTATACATGTAAGTAAATGACACAAAAGATATTCATGTATATTTTTTAAGAAAAATGATGTTGCCAAGCTATGTAGATGGCTATAGAAATACATTTATGTCTGTATAGTTTTCTATCACTATCCTATCAAATTACCACAAATTAGTGGTTTAAACAACACAGCTTTATTATTTCACAGGTCTTTAGGTGAGAAGCCAGACTTGGGTCTCCTTAGGGTAAAGTGAAGGTGTCAGCAAGGCTGCCTTCCTTACTGAAGGTTCTAGGGGTGATTTCATTTCTTTGCTTATTCAATCGTTGGCAGAATTCAGTGTCTCACCGTTAAATGAGTTGAGGTCGGCAATTTTCTGCTGGCTGTAAACTGAAGACAGGTTCCAGTTTCTCAATCCATTGCAGTTTTTGGCTCGACCCCTTTCCTTCATTTTCAAAGCCAGCAAAGACAGGTCAAGTCCTTCTCATGTCACATTCATCTTACTCACTCTTCTGCTTTCCTCTTCCACTTTTAAGGACTCATGAGATTGTAGTGGGCCCAAGTTAAGAATCAGGATAATCTCCCCACCTCAAGATCCTTAACCTTAATCACATATACACTTTTGTCACATAAAGTAACATAGTCATAAGTTTTGGGAATAGGGTGTGGACATCTTCTGGTGCTCATCATTCCACCTACCACAATATTTAGAAGTATATTATATATATGTGTGTGTGTATGTATGTATATATATAAATTATTTTATGTGTATATATATATATGCATATATTTATATATGCAACTACAGAGGTGAGGAAAGGGAGAGACAGAGAGACAGAAGGAGGACAACATTGACAAAAACAAAAAATAAATATGTGTACATATAGAACAAGTTTCTAGAAATAAATATACCAAACACTTTTAACTGGTTATTTCTGGGAATTGGGTTTTCAGTTTCTATATGTACATTAAAAATTTTTTTTTCTTAATTTCTTTTCAGTGTTCCAGAATTCTTTGTTTATGCACCACACCCAGTGCTCCATGCCCTCCATAATGTGCCCTCCATAATACCCACCACCAGGCTCAAGAGTAGTTTGCTTATACACAAAAAGCATACATTAATTTTTGCACTGAAAAAAGTAAAAAAGTAATAAATTGACCAATTGGCCCCAAGACCCTTGATATAAATCACTTGCTACATCTCCTAATATAAACACCTAGGGAAAGAAACAGTCTCTAAGTAAAATCAATGCTCCTTGAATTATTCATCAAAGTAAATTGGCAGACACTTCACCACAGGTGTTATAAGCTCTGAATTAAAGAAATTAACCTTTAAACTAGTAATTGGCTGATTTGTGGCATATCTAAATATGCTTAGTATAAAATGACTATATTAGTATTACTACTAATAACACTAAATACTCCTTCAATGGTAATAACAAAGAAAATATTAAATTGTTTTATATTATAGTGACTTATAAAGCTACAGTTTCAAATACCTTTAAAATTCAGAAAACTATTCTATAATGTGAAGTAGGGAGAACAGATAATATTATCATCATTTTTTGGCAGGGAAAATATTCAAAAGGCCTAGGTAAAACTTCATGAAGTTCTAATAACTCAAAATTATGCAGAACAAAAATAAGTTCTTAGGTGTTCTATTTTGGGAACTATGTATGATGTAAAAATAAATACAATTTCTTCCTTAATGAAATTAACAGTATAGAAAGGTGTTAAGACATGCATGTGGGTGGTCACACTTAATGCAGAAAGTTATTAGCATTATAAAAAGAGTTTCAATGAAGTATTAGAAGAGTTCGGAGATAAGTAGATTGCTTGAGTATGAGATCATTAGGGACATGTAATCAAACAAGCAATATTTGGATTGGGCCTGAAGTAATACATAGTATATGATTTTCCATAAACAGGAACTAAAGCAGGGGTGTGAGAATATAAGCCAAGGACTGAACGAGAATGGTCCTATTAAAAGCAATGACAAGGAGAAGCAAGAAAGAAGCAAGAGTCATTAGGTTTAGAATTAACAACAGAAGACACATGAGAGAAAAGAATCCAAGATGACTCCACATTTTCTATTCTGGATACATAGAATAGTGGAACTGTTAGCAATACTCACCGGAAACATTTCCTCACCTTTCATTACTTCCTGAACCTTCTGTGAGATGGTTACTGTTCCAAACACTCCTTAGGAATTGCTTTTTCAAGGTCTCCAGTGATCTTGCACCTCCAGTGATCTCCTTGCACTAAATATAATAAAATAGTCACTATCATATTTGATTTCTTGGCTACATTCAGCTCTATAGTCACCTCCATCTGTCTTGAACACTTTCTTTTTCCTTCTTAACTTCCTTCTTAACTTCCTTCTTAACTCCACACTCTGCAGCTTTACAAAAGACAATTCGTGCAAAGGGCACTGCCCTTAACACTCATGCACACATGTGCTCAAAATATGTTAGCTTAGTCCTGTGATCATTCCTATTACTTTTTTTTAAATATTTTATTTATTTGACAGAGAGAAATCACAACTAGCAGAGAGGCAGGAGGAAGCAGGCTCCCGTGGAGCAGAGAGCCCGACACGGGGTTGATCCCAAGACCATGGGATAACGACCTGAGCCAAAGGCAGAGGCCCCAACCCACTGAGCCACCCAGGAGCCCCTCCTATTACTTTTTTTATGACCCCACAATCTCCTTTGTATGCTTCTTTCTCTTGGTTGTGCCCTTAAGTGGACTTTCTTCTGCCTGGGTCTTCTCTCTTCTCATGCGATGTACTCACTGTTGGCAACCTCCATTCAGTTTCCCGGCTTTCATAATCATCAGTATCCTAAGAATCCCAAAGTCAACTTTCTAGTTCAGATTTTTCTTCTAAACTCCAGACCCATTAACTTCTTTTTGACTATTTATGCTTACAAATACTTTGGGAAACTCAAATGTAAGATGTTCAAGATTGAACAAGTCTTCCTCCTTAACCTGCTCCTCTCTTTCTGCTTCATTTCTCCATGGAAGTTTGCAGTATAATAAAAAAATAAATATTTGGTATTTGTTCCCAGTCCCCAGCATACATCTCCTAGAACCTTAGAAATTGTCTCAGTGATAAGCGTTATAAGAGCATCATTTGTTCTATGAGATAACTTGGATGAGACCCCCATAAAAACCTCTAATCCCCTGTTTGGGAACTACTGGGTTGATGAACACACCAAGGTGCTGGGAGGAAGGTCCACTCAAAGAGGGCATGGAAGCTCTATGTCCCCTCCTCTATACCTTGTTTTATGCATCTCTTCCATTTGTTGTTCTGAGTTGTATCCATTATAATAAAACAGTAATAGAAGTAAGGTATTTTTCTGAGCCTTGTGAGTTATTCTAATTATCAGAAGTGAACAACGGTGGGGGTGGGGACTGTAGGAACACGTATCAGCTTAACAGGACTTTTTAGCTTAGTGGAACAGAACTGGAGATAACCTTGTGACTCCAAACTTGCAACTGGCATCTGAAATGACAGAAGTCTTGTAGAATGAGAGCCTTTAAAACTGTGGCAGCTGATGCTACCTGCAGGGTAGTTAATGTCAGCATTTAACTGAATTGTAGGACACCCTATTAGTGTCAGAATTGATTAGTGTCATGACAAAAAAAAAAAATACCCATAAAGATATCTTTATCCAACCTATTACTCAAACCAGAAATCTTTGTCTTTTTTTTTTTTTTTTCCTCTAGGGTCCCAAACAAATAAATCACCAAGTCTTTCAAAATATATTTTAAACTTCTCAGTTTTCTTCGACTCTAATGTCACTACTTCAATCAAAAATTTCATCACCTTTCATTTGATTCTAATTGATCTTTCCCCTGCTTTTGGCCTTTCAATGCACCACCACACTGCAGTCAAAATGTTCTTTCTAAAACTCAAATCTGATCATGTAACTCCCTTCCTTATAAACTTCAATACTTTCTTTGTTTCTCAAGAAATAACACAGCTTAAAGGGCCCTGAAGAATTTGGCTGTTGATTACCTTTCCTGTCTCAAAACTTACTACTCTATACCACCTGTACTCTAGCTATAATAAATTATTTTCTATTCCTAGGCTTGATGTGTGTCATGACCTTTCTTATTTTCATACTTACTGTTCTTTCTACCTATAATACTCTCTTCTTCTCCCCTTTACAGGGCTAAATTGCTACTCAAGCTCTAGCATTCAGCTTAGATGTTATTTCCTTTAAAAAAGCTTTTTCTGATACCAAGTCAAGATTAGGTGACCTCTTTGTTTTTTTCATCTTATCACAAGCTCATCATAACTTGGCACTTATCATGCCATCTCATACTTTTCTGCTAACTTGTGTGCATGCATGTCCCTTAATTCTGTGTAAATGTCCTCAGAGAAGAGACCTTATCTACCGTCTTCATCAATATACACTCAGCAATAGAACCTGACACAAAGAAAATATTCAATAAGTACAATGATGAATGAATATATAAATGAGCAGATGAATGAACAGGTAGAAAAACAGATTTGGGAGGTAGAAAATGATGCACTCAGATTTGGACATGTTGCTTTGACTTGCAGTCATCATCATAATATCCAAGGCAGGAGCAGGTATTCATCTGCATGGTTAAACTGGAGTTTATAAAAAATGCAAATGTAGGTAGTAAGATCTGGGAGTGATCCACAAAGTAAAGATCATTAAAGCCACAAAACTTGATGAAATTGTATATAGAAAATATAGAGAAAAAGAGAGAAGCATTAGGGAATATCTATATTTATTTTTAGGTAAAATCTCCATACACCTGAGATCAGGTGAGTAAAAGCTCCATTAATGATTCTAGACAAACACAATTTGATGAGGATTTAAGTTTGTGAATGAGAAGCTATTGGTGATAACTTCTAGACAAGTAATTGTCTTGAGAATTGGTATATCTAGCACCTTTGCCAACCCAACATTCTCAGTTACCTAGTAATTAATAACAAAATGCCCAAAGAAACATAAAAAATGGTGAAAAGCCTGTATAGTCTTAGGAACCATGACTAATCAATACACCTCAAATTGAGTTAATTTATCTGGAAACACATCAAGGACTCATTGCTTCTTCTTCCTGAAATTATAGTATAACATTACAGAAAATAAATTTAGGAGATTCTGGCACTCATAATTTCGAGAAGAAAAGGATAAAGGCAATGGCACAGCATAAAATATGCAGGGAACATCTTTCTAACATCCATTCACTTGCTCTCATCAGCAGTGTTCTGAATTACCTGCAGTGGGAGACATGTGAAAACGTTAAGTTACTCAAGGAGGAAGCCAGTAGGTGGTGGTTTCTCCCTGATCTACTATGATTCTTCCCAATGATTGGGCAGTAACACAGAAGAGGCAACAAGATACACCATATCTGTAAATTTAAAACTGAGGCAAGTGGAAAGTGAGACACAGAAAGCTGGTCCCTGGAATAGCAGGCTCATAAATTGTAGAGAGGAAATTATGCACAGATTAAATTATTTCACTAGGCTTGCCCATGTCTTAGCATCCTTCCAATTCTTTTTAGAATGCAGGATTACTAAATTTATGCTGTCTTTCTAGTTTAAAATGTTAAAAAATAAATTCTGAAAAATACGTTAAGTGTACAATAAAGATATCAAAATGTATCCTCCCATGTGCTACTTAGACAAATTCCAGGCCATAAAAGGCCTCCCTACATTAAAGAATAAGAAAACAGAATGAAGAAAATGGAAAATAATAGTTTGTTTTCATAAAAGGAGTAAAATCCAACACTAAAAATTATTCTTGAAAAAAAAAGCCTTCCCTAAGAAACAAAATTTGTTTTAAAGTGTCTGTCTCAGAAAAAGATACATGCATATGATCTCACTTATATGTGGAATCTAAACAAACAAAAAATAAAAACAAAAACCAAAAAACAAAACCTGAGCTTATGGAAACAGAACAAAGAGTGGTGGTTGCCTGAGGTGGGTGGGGAAAAGGGGTCCAAGGGGTCAAAAATTACAAATTTAAGTTATAAAATGAGTAAGTCATAGGGATATAATGTAGAGCATGGTGACTATAGTTAGTAATACTGTACTGCATATTTTAAAGTAGCTAGGAGAATTGATCTTGAACAGTCTCATCACACACACAAATAAGTATTTATTTATTTATTATTTATTTATTTATTATTTATGAGTAACTAAGTATGGTGATGGATGTTAACTGGACTTTCTGTGGTGATCATTTTGGAATATGTACAAACATCAAACTATTATATTGTGCACCTGACAGCAATATATGTCAATTATACTTTATATAAATAAATTACTTCACAAAAAGAAATTAGTAGTGCATTAAGAAATAATATACCACAACACATTTAATTTATCTCCACAGTGAAATTATAGTTCAACATCTGGAAATTCACTAAAATAGCATGTCTTATTAATTGGTCAAATGATATTAAAAAAATACAAGTGTTTGTCTTATACTATCGAAAGAATTCACATGGATTCTTGAAGCAAGAAAATAAGATGAAATGATAATCAAAATACTAAGTTCAAATCTTGTAACAATCATTAATATTAGCTTCAAGGAATTTGGACTGAAGCTGTGTGCTGTAATTGAGGCCTTACTTCCTGCCACATGTCAAGTATAAGAGACTGTTGACCTCCAACAGTTAAAGGTAGCTAGACAAAAAAGTACCCAGAGGGAAAATTTTTGTCATGTTTTTCTATTCTGAAAGTTGGCTGTTAGCAAGGTATTTCATTAGATGACAGATGTGTATAGCCTTGATGTGAGGGTACATATAAATTGCTTAAAATACCAAATTCTATTAATGGAGGCCTACAGGTGAAAAAGTGCAGAGAAAATATGCATCCAGTCAATAAAGACAAAGCTTTTAGAGAGGGTTTTGTTTTTGTTTTTGTTTTTTATCTCTTCTAAATTTTTACCAGTGTGGTAGGTTCACACCACAGTAGAAGAACAATCTGTATTACACATTCTTGCAATAGGTGGTGGATACAGTACCTGATTAAAAAAAAAAAAAAAAAGGAACAAAAATTCTTTAGTGATCTGAGGGTTTAGCTCTCACTGTCTTCGGGCAGCTAAATATTTGAATATGTAATAAAACCTTATACTTTGCCAATCCCTTAAATTTAAGTTCTGTGTAGCTCTGCGCCAGACCTGACCCAGCAGGTTCAGGACCTGGAGTGTCAATGGAAGTGTGAGTGTGGCAGGAGCGCAGCTTTTCTCCTCCACACCCAGACCGCAATGCTTCCAATAAAGCCCAGCTGGTACCCACGGAAAAAAAAAAAAAATTAAGTTCTGTGTAAATGATCAAATGAAGCCCAGTAAGTGGAAGAAGCGTAAGAAGAATTCAATCAAATTCTTGCAGCACATTAAGTTACTTATCTGCAAATTATAAATGATATTCTCTCTAGGCTGACAAAATATTAAAAGATATCCTTTGCTTATGATTTCAACTGAAAGCCAGAATAGAATTCAAGGAACCTAAATCATTTAGTACACGGTGGACTTTGTCCTCCGACATACCACAGTGCAGTGGAAAAAATAGGTCATAAGAAGCAAACAGCATGGTGACCACTAGCAAAATTAATATACAAAAATAACAGCTTTATTTTATCTTTTGAAAGGATAAAGTATAAAAGCAGCATAAATAAGAATGTGCGAGACCTATATGAGGAAAGCTATATTTTACTGAGATACATGAACAAAGACTTAGATAAATGGAGGTTCATACCTTGTTTTTAGGTGTAAAAGTTAATGTTTAGAGACATCAGTTTTTCCAGCTGGATCAAGATATTCATTGTTTTGGCGATCAAAATCTCAAGAATTTTCCCAACTTGATGAAATAATTCAAAAATATAGGTTAGAAAATTAACCAGTATGAAAATCACCAGGAAAATTCTGAAGGAAGAAGAATGAATAGAATCATAGAACTACAGTAATTAAAATAGAGTAGATATGGGGAAAGATCACTCAGATCAATGAACTAAAGAATCTAGAAGAATCAAAGAATAAAGAATCTAGAAACTGGTCCTACATTCTTACTGACACATGAAAAATATGGCATTTCTAATCACTGGGGGAAATATAGATTACAAGAAAAATGATATTAGGTCAACTGAATAACCACTTTGGTTAAAAGAAAATGCACTTAAGATCTGATCTCAAGTAAGAAACATTATAAGATTAAATACTTAAACATAATATAAAAATAAAAAAACTCATAAAACATAAGAAAAATTAGATAGTGTTTTAGTAATTCAAGTACAAGGTATATAAAAAGTTTATACAAATCAACAAAAATATATAGTAGAATTTTTAAAACTGGGTGAAAACCACTCATAAACAAGAGTCAGAAATGAAATAAAAAGGGTTAATGTGCATTTGAAAAGCTAAGCCTAGGGTTAGTTTCTTGAGTGTGAAATTTTTAGAGTCAGTAGAGCCCCAAGCTTCTAAAGGCCCCATGCTAAGCCTAGGGTTAGTTTCCTGAGTGTGAAATTTTTAGAGTCAGTAGAGCCCCAAGCTTCTAAAGTGTAATACTGTGTTGTCATACTCTTGAAATTTTAATAATTTGGAAAAAGAGCCTGGACTTTCATTTTGTATGGGATCCTGAAATTTATGTAGCCAGTCCTGATTTATCTTCACATAAAATCCATGAAATACAAATTAACCCTCAATTTAAAAAACTGTTTTCAGTTTTAAAAAGATAAAAATGTTGATGATATTATATAATAGTAAGAATTTAGATAAGGGGGTGTGGGTGCCTGGATGGCTCTGTCCGTTAAGCTTCCAGCTCTTGATTTCAGCTCTGGTCATAATCTCAGGGTCCAGGGATTGAGCCCTGTGTCCAGCTCCATTTTCAGTGGGGAGTCTCCTTGAGGATTCTCTTCTCTCTCTCCCTCTCTCTCTGCCCATCTTCCTGCTAATTCTCTCTCTCAAATAAATAAGTTTTTAAAAAGAAAAGGGTATAGATGATGCAGAACTCTTACACACTTTTAGTACAGTCAATTGCAAACACTCTAGAATCATATGACAAAACTTAAAGCGATCCAGCCTTTTTTTCCCCCAGAAAAAGATCTACAGAAACTAATTGAACCAATATGTAAAAATAAGGATATTCATCACAGTATTGTTTATAATAGCAATCTAAATGTCCACAAAATCATGGATTATAAATTGAAAGATACATTTATATAGCTGTACATGATACTTTAACTTGAAATGTTATACAATTTTTATATTCACATAAGCACATCCATATGACATATAAAGATATACAGTGATATGGAAAGATATCCATGATCTACTGCCAAGTGAAAAGCAGACTGTGTAACAAGGAGAGTGAAATGCTATAGGTACTTATAGAAAACTTTTGGTGTATATGTATAATAAATGTCTGAAAAGAAGAACACAAAAATATTTTTTCTGGATTACAGAAAATTTTCATTTTGTTGTTACAGTTTTTGGTAATCTTCTTTTAAACAATGACCTTTTTATTACTATTAAAATCAAGAAAAAACATTTCATTTTAAATGAATAAGAATCAGCCTATTTAATTGTGTCTGTGATTATTAAAATTCAGAAATACACGTCTTCCTCGACTTAAGATGGGTTGCATTCCAATAAACACATCCTAAGATGAAAGTGTCATGAATTGAAAATACATAATATACCTAACCTACCAAACATCATAGCTTAGCCTAGCCTAATTTAACTGTTCTCAGAACATTTACATTAGTTTATAGTTGGGTAAAATCATCAAACACAGCCTATTTTATAAAGTGTTGAATATCTCATGTAACTTACTGAATACAGTACTGAAAGGGAGAAACAGAATGGTTGTATGTGTACAAAATGGTTGTAAGTGTATTAGCTGTTTACCCTCATGATCATGTGGCTGACTGGGTTCTGTGACTTGTGGCTACCATCCAGCATCAGGAGAGAGTCATACAGCACTAGCCTGGAAAAAGATCAAGATTCAAAATTCAAAATATAGTTTCTACTGAATGCATATCATTTTTGCACCACCATAAATTTGAAAAATTGTAGGTTGAATCATTGTAACTTGGGGGTCGCCCGTATGTAGTTGCAAAAATAACATTAATTTGATATCAAATAGGGCATATGACATAAAAAAGTTCTGAAAGAAAAAATCAACAATATTTAAAAGTTATGATAAATTGTTTCAAATATGCAGATTATACGACAAAAATTGGAAGGTGGAATGACAAGTATACTGATTTCTTCAACTTAAAAGGAAGCAAATAAATATACACTAGTTCAGTTCTGACATAGACAATTAAAGAAGTATAGGTTTAATTTTGTTTTTGCAAGGCATAATTGTAGTAGAATCTATAAGGATTTTTAGAAGCATGAAAAATCATACCAGACAGCACAGGATCATGAGGTAGAACACAAGTCAGTATATCTTGAGTTGGAGTGAAGAATAGTACTTAATGTGAAAAATAATAATGGATTTGGATTCAAATTTAATTAAAAAGAGAGGAAACCATACTGCACTTAATGAACCAAAGAAAATTTCAGTCTTTCATCTAAAAAAGAAAGCACACAGAGTATAGTTGAATCCAGATGATGTATTACAGCGATTGAGTTAATTCTCTCTGTTGATTAAAATAAATACATAATCTCCAATAAATTGCTTCCTGATAGTCCTTTAAGTTGTTTTACTTGAAAAAGACTTCAAATGGAGGAAAATAGCAGACATCTAAAATAAATTCAGGACCACCTGCAGTTTGACTCTTAGAAGTCTAATGAGTAGAGATATTTTAGTCAAGTGTCTGATGTAAAACATCACATTTCTATCATCATTTTTGATTGGAAAGGGGATACTTGGAAGTAATCCAGCACAGTGTGGTAGTCAAACTGAAGGTAACATAATGCTAATTTTATCTGTATATCTGTGCTGTTAACGCTTAATTTTAAAGAACTCAGTTAATGGAAATTTAATTTTCTTGCCAAATTCACTTAACATTTATTAAGTCGTTTCTTTTTTCACTTTTTAAAAAACCATTGAAACCTATACTATCAAAATGGTAGAATAAGAAAAATTACATAGATTTAAAAATTTGAATCCATATTGTCTATATTCATTATATTGATAGCTGGATAAAATGGAAGAATTGAAGAGTTTAAGCCTTTTGAAACATTAACTAAAAATGCGTATGTCATGAGTTGCCAAAAGTAATACTAAATTCATGAATGCCAATTTATGAACTTTTTTTTTTTTTTACTTAGGCAGAAGAAATTTATTTTCTCAGAGGTATAGGATCTGGAAATATGAGATTAGAGTGACAGCACAGAAAATAAGTCTGACCCTATACAAAGGCAAATGCGTTAGTGGCAAAATTTGGCCACCTTAAACAACAGAATGTCTGTTCCCACTTCAGATAATAGGTAACCAGATGAAAATCTATGAAATAGCCATTTGTTGTTTTTCAACTTATTTTCTGTAGACTATCAGCATAAGGAATATCTGCTGTGCTTTTTAAGAATTCAGATATTTGGCCCTGGTTTAAAATGACTAAATCCAAATTTCCGAGATAAAACTCAGGAATATTCCTTTTTTTGCCAAAATCATACTAACATAAAAACATACTAACATACATTAATTTCTCTTAAGTCCCTGCTTATAGGGCAAAAGTCAAGAATCTGGAAAGGAGAAGCATGGGGGAGCTGCACAAGGGCCACTGTTTGGTTCTCTGAGAGCAGCTGACTTCATAGTTCTTATGTGCTGCTAAGCAAAATGCTACAGGTTCTTTGGAGTCTGCATTAGGACGACAGATGTCAGGAGAGTTATGTGCAGAGAACAGAATGATTGTGGAGGGTACAGGAACCTGCTGTATCAGCAGTTCTACAGATAAAACTTAGGAATGAAAGTTAAGAAACGTGTACTTATCTTCCAACCTGCTGTATGAATTTTGGGAAAAAACATACATTTTTACAACTATTTTGCCATCAGGTATAAAAAAATAAAAATAATGTATGACCCCTTCCAGCCTCAGATAAATATTTATGTGAACAATTAAATGTTTCCAAGAGCTTTGCCCTGTCCATAGAACTGGTGCTCTCTCAACCAGGCTCACTACTTGTCACTAAATCATTTTTTTCTTCCCTCTCACTGAACTATATTCCACTCCCTCTCATCCCCTCTTTTTTTCTGTATATGAAGAAAATATTGATAGACTTCCTTGTAGACTAACATTTTAATAAAATACCTAGCATTGTCACCAGGCATATAATTTGTTAGTAAGGAATATTTAGTATTGTTGGTAAATTGCTAATGTTTAATTTTTGTTTCACATTCACTTTTTTTTTTTTTTAATTCACTGATCAAAGATTTTTGAGTCTCTACTTGCACAAGTCACTGCTAGGTCCTATTCAGGAAGTGATATGCCCAATAGACACCATTATAAAGTCCACAGGATAACAGAGAAAACAATATCAGACAAGTATTCAAACGAATAAAAAGTTGGAAATGCTACTGACAAAAAGTATAGGGTACTCTCAGAGGAAATAATACAGTAATTAACACAGTAATTTAATTAATTAATGCAGCAATCTAATAGGGAGGTCAGTAAGTGCCCCTTGGAGGGTGTCCTATTTGAGGAGGTGCTGGGGCCTGAAAGAAAAAATTGTTAGCATTTGCTCACAAGAGTGAGGGTGAAAGGGTTCCAGACAGCAGAGAGGATAAATAGTATCTTCAAAATTCACAAACCAGTGTAGTGTGGCTAGAGCACAGTGATAGGGAGAGGAGCTGGAAAAGAAGCTAAAAGTGGAGGCATGAATCAAAGCAAAAACTTAAAAGCTTGTGTTAAAGCAATTGAAGCATTTGGAGAAAGGGAGTGACTGGATCCTCTTGGCTGCCTCCATGGAAAAGAGATGTAAATATTAAACATGAGAAGAACAGTAGAGGCTAGTTTATTCTGGGTTAAAAGGTAACAGTGACTTGTTTAAAGTCACCTAGTGAAGTTGGTGAGAATTGTCTATATTCATCCCTCACTTTGTTACAGGAGTAAGCAAACCCAGAGCATCTAAAGTACTGGCTAGGTAACCAAAAGAGGGATTTGGACTCACAGAGGAAAAGGCAGAGCTCAGTCTTCAAAACTCATATGTAAGAATGAAACCAAGGCAAAATTTTCAAAACTATAGCAAGACCAGTGGCACAGATGACAATGCTTTGTGTCAGAAGGTTGGGCTAGGAGACATTAGGCCAGGTTTGGTCTAGAACCTACAGTGCTGTGGATAAAGCTTAGGAAATTCCAGCTATGGTAGATCAGGAAACAGAGGCTGGTAGATACCACCAGGTAAAAAATACTTTCTATTTTAAATCACTGGATGATATTGTGCAATGTGCATTATGGAATAAATGTGACTACAGAAACCTAAAATGTACTAAGGATGTATGTTGCACATTTAAAGTGATAAGAACAAGCATCAGAATCACCTCGGTTAGCAGTGCTTGATCAAGTCTTTCCCAACTTCCAGCTATAATATCTATAAAAAGATACTAAAACATAAACATTCATAACTCCTCAAATCAATACAACCAATATTATGTACACAAATTACAAGTTTCTTTGCACGGAATGAAAAATTATAATTAATGTCTGATGCTGACACATACTTTGATTTTTTGAGGGATATATTCCCCAGGGAAACAGAACCAATAGCTTAAATAGAAGTATATGGGTAAGTTATAGCTGATATATAGATATGAATTTATTGTGAGGAATTGGCCTATGTGGTGATGGAGGCTGAGAAATCTCACAATCTGCTATCTGCAAGGTAGAGACCCAGAAACGTTGGTGGTATAATTCAGTCTAAGTCTGACAGCCTGAGAGCCAGGGGGCTAATGCTGTTAAATCCCAGCCCAGGAGTAGAAGAAGATCAGACGACATGTCCCAGCTTCAGGAGTGAAGCAGGAAAAGGTGCATATTTCTCTTTCCTCTTTTTGTTCCACTCAGGCCTCCAATAGATTGGATAATGCATGCTTAGGAAAGGCCATCTACTTTACTGAGTTCGCAGATTCAAATGCTAATCACATCTGGAAACAAATTGACAAACATATCCAGAAGTAATGTTGGTAACCAGAAATCTGGATATCTCCTGTTGGGTTGACACATAAGATGAACTATCATAAGAGATAACAAATGTGTAAACCTAAAGATCATCTTCACTGTTTTGCCACAGGTAGGCTACTCTTGGCCTCAGAGCTCAATGTCTGGACCAATCACAGCATGAAACTTGTTTTCCTCTAATGTGGAGGAAACACCTGCTTTCTAAAACATACAAGACCATGCAATCTTCCAGTTTCTCCATTTGTAGTTCTCTCTGTTCATTCTGGAAATAAAATGATCACTATTCTATTTTAGCCAGAGGCAGGCATGGAAGGTGTTGGTGCTCTTCAGGGATGTGGAAACACCGGTAGGGAGGGACTATGATGGGAAGCGATGGAGCAGTGCGTACTGTGCCTTGTTATCATCACTGTCTAGCAAGAGAAGATCAAAATAATATTTTCAATCATTAAGGTACAAATGATCCTTTTCAAAAGACAACCAGATAGCTACAAAAGATAAATGTTTTCTGAACATAAGAAATTTTGATAGAGGTTCTACACATAAACTCTGTGACTCAAAATCCATCTGAGGGAGGTTAGAATAGAGTAAGATGGCCCAGAATTCACCCACAATGTTTATGAACAATACCATGTTTGGATATACATTCCTCTTTACCAGAAAAAGCAGATATAAAAGATATGTAGATATTTTAGCAAATCGACATAAAAGAAGTATAATGGTATATAAACTGCGAGGACATATTTTTGGGAAATGTTCACTATTAGAAATATAAAACACTTTTTCTTAAAGCATCTGCTTTGGGTCCTTAATACAATTTAAGAAAACATGGACTCAGATTTAAAAGATACAAATATGAAGTGAAATGCAATAGATTGACAAGTAAAGGACATTAATTGAGAGGAAGGTAGAAATTAAAAACAAAATTGTCATAACACAGACTCTCCATGAAAAAATAAATAAATATTGTGCATAAAGGGGCACCTGGGTGGCTCAGTTTGTTAAGTGTCTGCCTTCAGCTCAGGTCATGATCCTAGGGTCCTGGGACTGAGTGCCGTGTCAGGCTCACTGCCTGGAACAAAATAAAACAATGCTGGTATCCGAACCACATCAGGTAGTATCAAAGCACTATTTTATTTGTTAAATTGATTATTATAATTCATTTTTAATATGTATGCATCTGTTAAAATTTTTAAAAAGATATATGCTTTACAAAGCCTAGCAAAAATTATAGTAAATCATAGTCCATGGAGAATTAGACAAGAAAAATAAAGATATATTAAAAAAGCTCAAAATTGAGAGGGCAAATAAACAAGATTTTCAGGGCATAACAAACAGGTTTATGGGAGGAGTCAAACTCTTCTACTAAAAACAAAGTCCAATCATATGTTATTCCCAAGAGACATAGCTTGGGGGGGGGGGAATGTGACATAGAAAAGTGAAAGAAAAAAGAACTGCCAGAGATGTTGGGTAAAGCAAACAAAAGAAAGAGTATAATATTAAAATCAGTTATATTAGATTTTGTGGCAAATAAGTCATCAATCAGAAAAAATGGCTCTTATTTTATAGTAAAAATTGAAGACTTTAGATCTATAATTATAGGAGATATTCAAAACAAATACATTTGTATGACAAATAACATAGCTACAAAATATTTAAGGTAAATCTACCCTATGAAATTTTACAAGGAAAAATTGAAAAAGAAGAAAAATGGTAGCTTTGAAGACACATCTCCCAAGTTTTAAAGAACCATGTAGAAAAAAGTAAAAATATAAAAGTTATGTAATACTTTAATTTATAATTTATTTAAAAGAGAGTCCAAATATGTTTCAAATATGCAGGATATACACTTTCTTCTAAAAGCCAGTGGATCATTTATAAAAACTGAACATCTAATAGGCCACAAAGAAAAGTATTTTAAATTAATTACAGAAAAGCTGAAATTATGTATATCATGATATTAGATCAGAAAGTAATAATAGCCATTAATAACAAAAGTTGAAAATTTAATTATTTGGAAATAACGCATGGCTCATTAACATGGATCAAGGGAGATGGATTACTGATTGTTTACAAAGCAATACAAATGAGAATGCTTTAATAAATATTTGATAGAAACTTTATGTCCACAAACTCTTTGGCTTAAAATCAGAAGATGGGATGAATTAGCAACTAGGTAGATAGTGATTAAGGCTAGGGCAATTCACCTATAATGTCTATGATCAACTACCATATATAAATATTCTTTTATCATGGAAAATAAGCCCACTTTTTTTTTTTTAAGATTTTACTGATTTACTTGAGAAAGAGAGCACACACAAGTGGAAGGGAGGTAGCAGAGGGAGAGGGAGAAGTAGACTCTCCGCTGAAAATGGAGTCCTACAAGGGGCTTGATCCCAGGACCCTATGGCTCTATTTAAGGACTCTGGGATTGGGACCTGAGCTGAAGGTAGAGGCTTAACAAGCTGAGACACCAAGGCGCTCCAAAAATAAGCAGATTTTTTAAAAAGGAAAAATATGCATGGGTGTAGTTAAAAATGTAGCAACCATCCTGCAGCCAAAACAAAGTTATTTTTAAATTATTTTTAAATTTAAAAATAAACATAGCCAAATTACTTTTAAAGGCTTTCAATACAAAAAACAAACAAACAAACAAAACCCAAAAACCAAAAACAAAAACCAAAAAAAACAAAAAATGAAAAGAAAAGAAAAGAAATAAGAAATAAAACTGAACATAAAATCATTCAAATCAACTGCTTGTTTTAAAAGGTTGGTTTGATTATTTAGTATCATGAGCCAAACAGAAAGAGATGAGCGCCATGGAAAAGACAGGTTGTTACTCACAGTTCCCAGGATGGGGGCATGCCATGCCATACTGAATCACACAGGAAAGTACCAAGGTTGGTCAGGAAACAAAGGTTACAAGGGAAAAACATAGGTAAGGTAAGAGCCTTTTGTGTGATTTCCCCCGGGGAAGGAGCAGACATGGCAGGATAAGCAGGTTTAGGATTGACTGGTCTGAATAATTTCAGTAGGCTATGGGGTGCAGGGGCTGTCCCAAACTGTCTAGCACCTAACTCTGGGGTGGTTAGAGCAGGGAGATAATGGCCCTGAGAGTGAAAGAAGGGGGTGGGGTGGGAGGATTTGGGATTGCTTTGTTTACATATGAAAGGTGTTCTCCTGGCCTAATCATTTACTAGCTCTAGGAATTGGCTAGGATTTGCAGGGTCAGTAAGCCTTCAAGATGTCAAAACATTGAAATTAAATAAAATAAAAAGGTGTGACTGATACACTGTTGATCCCAGCAGGTGGTCAAAAGCAGGCTTCCTTATCTCCCTTCCACAGCCAGGGCAGATACTGTGATGCACTGCCTCATTGCATTCTTAGGCAGAGAGATGAATGACTAATCCCAGCTGCTGGAAGTGCTGTCAGCAAGAACCTCTCTGCCCCATCACTCTCCCTTCCTAGGTGGGCCCACATCCAATGACTGATGGGTGCAGAACAGAGTTTCTTAACTTTGGTATTATTGGTACTTTAGACAGAATAATTCTTTGTTTTGGGGGTCTGTTCTGTGCACTGTGGAATGTTGAGTGTCATCTCTGGCCTCTCTACCCACTTAGATACCAGTAGTACCCGCACTCAGAATGTCCCCAGACATGGCCAAACATTCCCGAGGGAGCAAAATCACCTCCAACCGAGAACCACTGACGTAAGGGTATAAAAGCCCACCCACTTCTCCTAATTCTGGACAGCTGTAATGTGTCATTCTTTCCTCCTCACATCCCACGGAGTTCCATATGAAGCCCATGACTCTGGTCACACTACCCACTCCTTCAGGGCTAATTCATCCATTTCAGTGCATCCATTGTCATGTATATACTGACAGCTTTTAGATCCATATTTCCAGCCCAGACCTCTTGCCTAACCATCAAATCTGTATAATTGTCTATTGGTTGTGTCTTTTTATCAAATGACGTTATATTTTTGTGCTTAAGAACGTGAGCTCTAAACAAATAAGAAGAAAGGAGAAAGAAAAAAACAAAAAAAAGAACACAAGCTTTAGAAGCAGTTGCTCATGTAAGTACCTTGACACACCTACTGGTTTTATAACTTTAGGACAACACTGAGCCTCTCTTTGCTTCTTCTTCATCTATAAAATGGACACAAGAATATGATGCACCTTACAGGTTTGTGGGGGAATCAAATGAGTTAACATAGAGAATTCAAAACAATTTCTGGCAAATTGTAAGTTCTTAGTAAATATTAGCTCTTACTATTAATCACTAAATTGTCTTGCCAGTATCAAAGGGAGTATGTACAAGTCCAAACTATATCCTCCATTTCCCAGCTTGGTCTTCTGTATTTATTCCCATACATGACATCACCAATGATCCATTCAAGCCAGATGCTTGCTCAGTGATATCATTATTGATTGTTCCATCTCCTACAGCGACTACTTCAAGTTATTCACCAAATCATAGTGAACCTACATTCTTAGAATTGGTTGATTCTGAGCATTTTCTTCATCTCAATTGCCACTATCTTAGTGTAATCCCATATTTCTTATTGCAAGAGCCTAGTGAAGAAATGAAGAACATGGACTCTGGAGTCATAGCTGGGTTAAAGCCCAGTGCTAGCCGTTAAACGATATTGGGTAAATTATATTTCCTCTCTCTATCCATCTTTTTCTTTGTCTGAAAAACAAAGACATGCTTACCTTTAGAGGATTGTAAAAAATATTACAAGGGAAGCATTGTTTGTCTTACCCTCAACTTAAAATAACACAAATGACCATTAATAAAAGACTGGATTAAATAAGTTATAATATTTTCATAGAATATATAGCAATAAAAATAAGGAAAGTACCATTGCACAGGACAACATGGTTGAATCTTGGAAATGTAATATTGATTTCCCTTACCCCCCCCCCCCAAAAAAAGGCAAAAAACAAAAAAAAAAAAACAGAATTTTATAAAAATTAAAAAAAGAAAATCTTTTTTTTTTTTTAAAGATTTTATTTATTTATTTGACAGAGAGAAATCACAAGTAAGCAGAGAGGCAGACAGAGAGAGAGGAGGAAGCAGGCTCCCTGCTGAGCAGAAAGCCCGATGTAGGGCTCGAACCCAGGACCTGGGATCATGACCTGAGCCGAAGGCAGCGGCTTAACCCACTGAGCCACCCAGGCGCCCCAAAACAGGAAAATCTTAACTACATTGTTTAGTGATATATACCTAGTGGTAAGACTTGGTAAAACTGTAGCAGAACACATGGTTGTAATTACCATAAAAGTCAAACACATGAATGGGGCAAGGAAATACTGAGGAGGGTTGATTAGAGAAGTTACAGTATAGTCTGGTGGCTTTTGAGGTGGTGATAATATTCATTTTCTCAACCTAGGAGGTGGTTGCTTGAATATTTATATAAATATATATATTATGTATTATGTTGTGGATTAAGATGTTATGTTCTTTTTTGTATGACAGTTATATTTCACAAATTAGAAGAGGTTAAATAAAAGAAATATAATAAATGAAAATTAAGTATAAGCACAGAAATATAAAAATGTAACACATTGACACACACATACATACATATATATGTATATATATATGTATATATACGTATATGTACAAATATATGTGTGTGTATCTAAATATATATATAATTTTGGAAATAAAGGGTTACTATCAGGTCTGAATTTCAGACCTGTTTCAGGAAGATCTCCAATTCTTATAACACTGTTTCTCAGGAAACAGTAAAGATAAATGAAGAATATTTTATTTGCCTCATTGGTGTGTGGAACACTCATCTGCCTTAGGTTAGGGAGCTGTGAGCTGGCATTGGGCCTATGTGGTAAGTATGATATAAAAGCTTGATGTGAAATAAAGGCTGAGGGTTCCATATGTCTACATGACCCACATACCCAGGTTCTCATCTGTGGCAGTCATAGGTGTCTATGTGGGTGAGGCTGCAAATGAAGCCCCTCCTTTTGTGTATTTAAGTAGCTGCTGAGAAGAGATGAGGAGATGAAGATGCCTAACCTACATCATGTACGATTTTCTTTTCTTCTATAATGCCAAGTAAACAGAGCTTTATGTTAAATCCTGCCTATGTCTCTTGAGTGTGATTGCCAATTCACACCCATTACCTCAGTCATGGTGCCAGACATTGGTGTCAGAAATAGGCTTGGTTTTCAGACCTTTGAGTCAAAACACTATGATGCAGGAAGCAGAACTAAGTAGCCGTAGGGAGGAGACTCTGATGAGGATTTGATGCCAAGGTGGCTACTTTCTATATATTTATCTCCTGGGTTACTGATAAAACAGATAGTAAGGAAAGGCAAAGTGAGGTGGGGGTCAACTGAAGAAATAAGGAGATGGTGAATCAGTTAGACTTATTATCAGATTGCAGTTAAGATAAGAGATGAAAAAAGAAGAAATTTAATGGATTCTTTCAAAAGATTTACTAGAGCATTATCAGTAGTTGGAAAATCTGTTCCATATCAGGCAGAGTCTTCCCTTAATGAATCCCATGAGACATGCTCCCTTTAACCCAGCCTGGATGAATTTAAATCCAAAGATGCCGTTAAGGAACAATAATAACAAGTGCTAACTAAGGCTACTAAATGTACTCTGTACGTTGAGACAGTAGAAACCAAAGAGGATTAACCTAAAGGTTGGAATATTTTTCCCTACCCCTTGTGGAAGCTATAAGGTCATGTGCTTTGGTTAAAGTAGAATATCCTATGGTTGGTGAAACTTTTGGGTTAAGTGGATACTGGTACATAATGCACTATAAATGTTCAGGAAGTAAGATAATATTAAGAAGCCATAAAGGAAGCTAGAGGGAATGGAGATATGTGATAAGATGTGTCATGGTCCCAATAAAACTCTAACTAGAAACATGATAAAGGAGGAGCTATCCAGTAGTGGTATTCCCTATGCTTGAATATATAACTGGAAAGGATGTGATACATGAACGGAAGGTCTTGCCCTTCCTAGTCTGTAGCTGAATGTTAGGGACATCTGTGCTTTGTCAAGGTTCAACCGGATCAGCTAAGTGGGAGCCCTAACAATTGACCTAAGCTTCTTCTATAGTAAGGACTAAACTGTATTACCTTCCAGGAACGCAACAGGCAATCTTAGTCCTGATTAAAGAAGTCATGGAACAAGTTGTCCTTCTCAAATAACCATTCTTTCCACCTTTGCTCTGTCTGGTCTAGAAGAAAGTCCAAAGCTTCTACTGTTTCAGACATGGTAAAAACTATCAGAAAGTTCAGATGACAATGTTGATGGTATGCTGTCATAGACTCAGAATCTTGAAAATGTCAAGCTCAGGAGAGACTCCATTAAAAATACTTCTACTGTTGTCCTTCAAGGTTACTCGTGTTCTCCAGGATTCAGTTTACTGCCCTATGTGTTGATCCATGAAGTTGATAATATAATGATACGTCCCCTCTTGGATAGGAAGCTGGGACTGGAGGGAGGAGAAATTTTAAAAGATGTGGTTGCAGTAGGACTGCCAAGGATGCCTGGATAATCTGGCTAAGGAGTCGGGACCCAGTTTAGTCGGACCTTTTTCCAGGAATAATCTAGGCTAGGGCCAATAGAGGATTTTTAAACAACAAAGAGAAAACTGTCTCTCTTCAGGTCTTTATTAATAATAGGAAGGAACAAAGCCTCAAAAAGGCTGTTTGGAGTCTAGAGAACACCACATTCAGGAATCCTGTTAGCTCTAATATACAAAAAGACTAGAAAAAGAAATGGGTCTGAATGCAGTCCAGAGCAGAGGATAACCCAAGCTGTCCCTCTGAGATTTTATAATTCTGACATAACCAGTGTATTTAGAGAAGTCTACTGCTAAAACACATAGACTCAGTCCCTGGCAAAAGACTTCCAATGCTACTTATAGGCAACTGTTAGGTTTCTGGACTAAAATTTCCCTGATACTTTTTCTAAGAACAGCCCACATGAAAAACAAGTACTGGCACATACTCTGGCTCTATTAAAAATAACACTCATACTTAAGAGTATCAGATTATATTGAGGCTTAAGTTATCTATAACATCATGGGTGATATCTGAAAGAGAGTCCAGTAAAGAAGAAACTATACAAGTTCCCTGAAAAAATATAAATAGTATATTTTAGAGCATGCTAAAGAGATCAGCTCTGAGGGAATGCACTGTGTCCTTAAGTAGATAGCATTTCTGCCTCTATAGTGGAACTCCTGAGCTACCCACTCTTATTGCCTAAAGATCTGAAACCTGTTGAGGCAAAACATCTCCCTGATTTTCTGATGGGAGTTCTTACAGTGAACGGTGGGACTCTATGGGAAGGCAGCTATGCTCACCACTATACCACCAACGCAGTGGGACTCTATGGGGAGGCTGCTGCATCTGACAGTGGTCTGTAGAAAGCAAGAGGTATACACAGTGCGCTAAATTGAGAGCAATATATTTGGCAGTGTATGAAGAACTGGGTTCTTAGCATCAGGGAAATTACTGAATATATAGAGACTCCTTGGCTGTGTTGCATGGATAGGTAGACAAATGGTTCCTTAATGAATAGATACATAAGAAAAGCCTGTTATGAAAGGGTAAAATTGGGGATGTTCCTACAGAAACTCCTAGGGAGAACTGCATTCATAGATGTGCACCAAGAGAATATTTTTCTGGCTCAGAGGGACAGGGGATAGCAAGGGCATTTCCCTGGTCTGTTCCTGGGGAAAACAGTTGGGTATATGAGATGAGCTGGCAAAGTGATGTACAAATAATGCCATAGTGGTTGAAAGACTGGCATATACTAGTATCACTCTGAACAGCCAATAATGTGATGAAAAACTATCCTGAATGTTATCAAGAGAAAAAAATGTCCAAAAATGGCATTCAGGGAATTACATGAGGTCTAGAATCAGCATATCATGGACAAGTGGATTATATAGAAAACTGCTCCTGGCTCCTGGAGTATTCCAATGGGTCCTTTCAGGAATAGACAAGTGTTTGGGGTCTCCTTTATATGGCTTGTAGGAAACACATTTCACCATAGCCAGTTCACCAAATGGGACAAAAAGTACAACACAGAATAGACATATATTCCTACCAGACACAAGGGGAGGGACTTCACTGAAAATTGGAATGGGCAATTAAAACATTCATTTTTGAGTGACAGGATGCTAAGGATGATAAGTATGAGAGAGTCTGGATAGTAAGTTCAGGGAGTGTATGTTTCATTTGAATATGATCAGTATTGAGAGAAGAATAGCCTTAGGGAAGTTTTCTGTGTACCAGGAATAAGAGGGTCATAAATGATGCTGTGGCACTAATCTTTGTCTTCTGCAATTCACAAGCTTTTCTTTGGGGTGTTCTGATCTAATGGTTTAGATTAAGATAAAATTTGCCCTCCTTCCAGCTGAAGGGAACATTACTGCTTAAGATACTGTATTCCTTTGAAATTGACATTTATTCCTAAGGCAATCCTAGAGCAGATGGTCACCTTGCTTAATCTGGCAAGGCTAGGACTAACTCTAGCTGCCTTGGTGAGAGAAAATGTCTTCCTACCTTTTATCTTTGCAAACCTACCATCTATTTTTAAGAATGGAGAAAGGAGGGGTGCCTGGGTGGCTCAGTGGGTTGAAGCCTCTGCCTTTGGCTCAAGTCATGACCTCAGGGTCCTGGGATCAAGCCCTGCATCAGGCTCTCTGCTTAGCAGGGGACCTGCTTCCTCCTCTCTCTGCCTGCCTCTCTGCCTGCTTGTGATCTCTCTCTGTCAAATAAATAAATAAAATATTAAAAAAAAAAAAAAAGAATGGAGAAAGGAGGACTTGTCGATGTTCTATTGTTACCTGAAGGGAAAGAAAAAAAAAAAAAGTCATTTGAGACAGTATGTCCTGCAACACCTCTGGAGAGGCTCTAAATCTTCACCCAAGAAGGGTTCTCTATTGCAGATGATTGCTACTGTGTTTAAGAAACACAACATCTGGGACACCTGGGTGGCTCAGTGGGTTGGGCCGCTGCCTTCGGCTCGGGTCATGGTCCCGGCATCCTGGGATCGAGTCCCACATCGGGCTCCTTGCTCAGCAGGGAGCCTGCTTCTCCCTCTGCCTCTGCCTGCCACTCTATCTGCTTGTGCTCACTCTTGCTCTCTCTCTCTCTGACAAATAAATAAATAAAATCTTAAAAAAAAAAAAAAAAGAAAAGAAAAGAAAAGAAACACAACATCCCTGAGTATTTTAGAAACCCAAGCCAGGGAGACAAACCTATTGAAATGCTAAGGACCATCTAAATTATAGCAGAATGCCACTGGAACATGTGGCCCTTATCATCATTTTCCTTATTGCATATGTACCAGGAATTTAAAAGAAGGTGTCATTTCTTGCTATATAGTTAGTGGATACTGAGCAGATAAAAGACCAATAATATATTCTCTTTATAGGGTAAATGGGTTATACTCTACATTAATTGTGGGAATCAGTCTCAATAAAAAGCTATTCTTTCCTAGCTGGGTGTGATTAATCAGGCCAGAAGGAATCCTGAATTTACTGAACATTTTAGTGACCACCCCTGCCGCTGAAAATATGTTATAAAGGTAAGAGATGATTCTGTTGGGAAGGATGGAGAAATTACACTGTAATTAGAACAAATATTTGGTATGCTAAGTATTACTGTAATAGTTACTGTTATATGGTATAATATTAGCAAGTAGCTTATATGCTAAGTATTATTTTAATGTCTCATTTACTGTTATTTGATATATTTTATAGGCTTATATATAAAAATTAAAGACAAAGAAATGTATACTGATGGTGACCCCCCAGGATGAAAAGATATTTTGGGAAATTGGTTTAAAATCCCCAGTTGTTATTAACCCCATGGAAACTGATTGTCCAGACAAAATGGTAAATTGGTCTTAGAGAAACTAAACACAAATATAAACGTCTCTAATAACTTTTAAAATATACAAGTGGTAGTGAGTGAGAGGGAGACCTGAACAACTGATAAGAAAGTAAGAAAAGATTTACAAGGCATGTTGGTGAAGATGAACATGTTTTAGGAAGAGGATACCAATACTTCATTAAATAGTACAAACCTTGGTGGTTGCAGGCGCATTCGCTTGTTTTTTCCTCTATATAAAATTTTAGAGATATGCTTGTCAGAAAAAATGTCACAGAACATTTAAAGAATTTGTTTCATAAAAATATTGACTCAAGATCATGGGGGTGAAACTGTGAGAAAGAATTTAACATCAGTCTGGTCTAATTCAGCCTCTCAGAGGATGACCTTTGTTTCCCTCAGCACTTTTTCCTTGGAAGGAGTGGAGCTAAGAAAAATGAGATATAGTGTTTCTGTTTGTTGGATGAAATCAGCACTAGGTTGGGAGAGCTACAAGTTGGCAAGCTTGTTTGGGGCCTATGGGCTTAAGCAGTATAAAAGATTGGTAGAAAATAGAGCTCATAGTTTTTATGTGTCAAAGTGGCCCCCTCACAACTTTCTCATGGAATCCTAACATCCAACTGGTGGGATAGACAAAAGAACCTATGTACTTGGGAGCTGCTGAGGGAGTGGAGGATGCTGCAGCTGTTGTGTTTCCTGATTTGTATCCTGTCATAAAACTAAATGAATGTAAAACCTATTGATATCTTCAGGAAAACATCCAGACTCTTTAGTGCAGTTTCCATTCACTAGATGACCAAGCTTCAGGATCTCTTGTTCTCATTCATAATGTCTGCATACCTATCTATTAGTCTATATGTAGATATTTTAAAATACTTGTATTTACAAAAAATAATTTTCTCTTATCTCTGATTATTTGCAAATTTTCTCCTTTGTTTACAGTCACCAATGCAGACTATAAACCTTATCCCATTCCTACTCACTTCAGTCTTAAAGGGTATACTTTGATACAAGACAACAGTAATTATTCAGGCTTTATCATGGCATAAATGAATGACACCCCACGACCCACTACTTCTCTTAGATCTGATTTCATGGTCTTGGGGAAATCTTCTAATTGTCTTTGATTAAATTTTCAATTTTTTTTTTTCTAAGCAGCTTGATTAATATAGGAAGAACCCAGGAGGTGGGCACTATAACTGTGGTGACTAGGCTGGTACTTCAGTTTCCATGTGTTAACATTCCAAGTTAACCATCAGTGTTTCAGGACTTTATTAATGTCGATCAGTGCCTGAGGAATTTCTAAATATAAAAGCACTCAGAAATGTAAGTTTCTTTCATCCACAAACCTAAGCACTATGCTACTGACACTGAAGCTCTTAAGCTAGAGAGATTGCCTATTTACTGCTCTCTCTGTCTCACTGTAATAATGAATCATATGTTTAGATTAATGTATCACTCCATAATCACAATAATAGTTTTTGCTTAAGTAAAATTAATAATGTTTTTTTATCCAGTTAACATAGGTCAAATAGAGCTTTGCAAATAGGTATACATAACTTGATGCTAAAAATAAATAATTACTCAAGAGAATGAGAAAATAAGTCACAGATGGGGAGAAAACACGTGCAAAAGACATATCTTACAAAGGACTGTAATCCAAGAATTTTTAAAACTCAACAGTAAGAAAACAAAAAGCACCATTTAAAAATGGTTCCAAAGACCTTAACATACACCTCACCAAAGATACACAGATGCTAAGTAAGCAAATGAAAACATACTCCTCTTCATATGTCATTAAGGAAATGCAAAGTAAAACAAAAATGAGATACCATTACACATCTATTAGAGTTGTCAAGCCGAAACACTGACAACTCCAAATGTTGATGAGGATGTGAAACAACAGAACTCTTACACATTGCTGGTGAATATGAAAAATGGTACAGCTTTGGAAGATGGTTTAATAGTCTTTTACAAAATTAAACATACTCTTAACTATACAATCTAGCAATCGTGCTCCTTGGTATTTACCCAAAGGGACTGAAAATTTATGTCCACACAAAAACCTACACACAGATATTTATGTTTGCTTTATTCATAATTGCTACAACTTGGAATTAACTAGGATGTCCTTAAGGAGGGAAGGATAAATAAACCATGGTGTACCCAGACAATGGAATATTATTCAGCATTAAAAAGAAATGAAAAGACATGGAAGAACCTTAAATATATATTATTAAGTGAAAAAATGCCAATTTGAAAAAGCTACGTACTGTATACTGTATAATTCCAATTATATGACATTCTGAAAAAGGCAAAACTATGGACACAGTAAGTCAGTGGTTGTCAGGGCCTAGTGGTTGTCAGGACCTACAGGAATTATGATAATTTCATAATTCCAAGAGTGTTGTCAAAGACTTCTAGCATTTCATAAAAAAAGTAAGTAAATTAAGAGCCACTTGTCTAAGTAATAGCCGTATTCCTTCAGTTGCAGAGTCCATCATTCACGACATCTCTTGTCTAATTAGGGTAATATCTAAATCATTTCTGTGCCTCCAAAATGGCAACTCTCCCCACTGCTGTCAGAATGAGCTTTCCCAAATACAAGTTTGCCCATTTTGTACTCCTCCTTCAACTTCTGGTTTTCCCTGTTTCTCACACAATAAAGTTAAAAGTTGTTTTGGCTGTCACCGAAAACTTCTTGGCTTTTGGAACCCTTCATGTCTAAGTTATTTTCTTCCAAAACACTCCTCAGGTAAAATAGTATCCAATAGTTTAATTTCTTAAATAGGTAAGTTCCAACAACTTAATAGCAGTAAACTGCATGGTATTCCACAGATGTTGCTGTACCTCCTCCTGAAATTTAAGGTGTCCCGAGGCACTCCAATGAATTTTCTGTGGATCATGGGGTGCTCTGCTGTACAGTTTGGGTATGATTACATGATGATATATTTTTCCTCCATCTATTTATTTCTTTCTTACCTTCCCTTCCTTTGAATCTCCAATCTATTCATAGACTCTGCTCTTCGACATGAATTTCTCAGATATGCTGGATAATTTTATATATCTGAAGTCTTGTTCATTCTAATTCTTCTGCCTGCACTGCATTTTCCTGTCCTTGTTTAACTAAAAAAAAAAAAAAAAAATCTACCTCATCATTGAAGTTCACCTCCAATATCGCCTCCTTTATTAATATTCATCATTCTCTTTCTCTGCCAAGGAGAATTTAACTTCTCATCCTTTGTACTTTACTGTACCTTTATTGACTTCTACCATAGCAGCTATGGTATTGCGTTTTGAATACTTTTTATGGCTTTTATTCTCATCCAGACTCTCAGACCCTTGATCAAGAGGCAAAATCACCTCAAATCTACCTTTATATTTTATGGAGAACTTAATCACTTAACAAGTACCTGATGAAAGAATGAAGGAACTTATGACATTCAGTTCCAAATCATCATCTGTTAGCAGAGTTTAGAGATGGACAGCATATGGCTATAATTCTAATTTCAGGTTTTCCATTGACAAAGATTCTCTCCTTGATGAAACTTTAGCCAGGCTCCTATAAGCCCTCTTCTCATCTAGGCCTCAACCATGGCCCTCAACCTTGAACAAACACAACATAGTTTATAAAAGCTCAACATTGTATCCCTAGGATGACCCTCATGCCCCTTAAAGTGTCTGCCTGAGGAAACTCAAGGTTACCAAAAGAATTTAACTATTTTTTTTTTCCAGCCAACATCTGAAGATAGGGCCCCGTCTCCCAATTTCTGTGGAGAATAGGAGCCTAACTTTGATAAATGCCAGTTTGCAAACCCAGATAGGTTTCAAATGGGCCAATCCCCTTTCCTGTTTTTGGTAATTTTTCACTTACCTAATTCTACTGAGTTTCTGTTTAACCCCCTCTTTATTCCCTCTTTATTCCTTCTCCAGTAAGTAAAACTGGAGATTTTATAATCAAAGTTGTTTTTCTAATTTTCTAAAGTTGTTTCTAAGTTTCTAAAGTTGTTTTTCTAATTTTCTAATTAAAGTTGTTTCATCTCAGACAAAAAATTCATCCCTCTCAAGATAACAAAGGTAGCCCTGTAAATGTTAGGAGGCTTTTATTCAGTATTAATTTGATAATTTGTATATTTTAAGACATATTTTAAAGATTTATTTATTCATTTGAGAGAGAGTGTGTGTGTGTGTGCTTAAGCGGGGGATGGCTGAGGGAGAAGCGAATTCTAAGCAGACTCCCAGCTGAGTGCAGAGCCCCAATGCAGGGCTTGATTCCATGACCAATGAGATCATAACCAGAGCTGAAACCAAGAGTTGGACACTTAACTAACTGAGCCACCCAGGCACCCCCTATACTTTAAAACATTTATTGGTTGCCTAAGTTATCAATATATAAAATATGCATGTGATGAATTAATTAGTATGTGTTAATTTCTTACTGTGGGTAAAGCTCTTGACTTTCTAAACAATAATTTTTTTTAAATATATATACTTTACTAATATGCTGCTCTATAAAAGGATATATCTTGGCTATGTCCCTGTGAAACACTTGCCTTTTGTAGATATAACCAAGAAATTAGACCATACCAAACTTCCCTTCCAGTGTTATAGATATTCCACTGAGGTGTAGCATAATAACTTCTTCTTTTTCCATAGGGGTACTGACTTTTCTCAATGATTCTTTTCAACTTAACAGGTAATTCAACTGCCATTACACAGTTTCTTCTGGCCAGCACTCTCAGGAGAGTCTTTGCTTCCAAAAGCTACTGACTCTTACAACATCACAGACTATGTATTATAAACAATTCATCACATATTTAATGACAACAGTACTTTCATCTTGTGTACTTTAAAAATATTATTTTTTCTTCAGTAATGTTAAAAGCACCGTTGTGTAAGAGAGATGTTTTTCCTTATTTTATCTATTTAACAAATGGAAAATCTCTGGCCCAGAGGTTCAATTAAGGTCACAAAAATCATTGGTGCACTAAGGCATGGAATTCCCAAACTGATGACTTCAAGGCCCTTGCTCTAAACATTCAGTCATAAAGGATATAATTATATGTGCTTGAGTGTAAAACGAGTAGAGAATACTGCTGTTTTCCCTCTATCAGAAAACTGTTACATTTCTAATCTAAGTTTTATTTACAACAGTTTATGGGTATTAAGAGAAGGGGACCAGTATTTGATGGCAGTCTTCTATGTGCTCATGACTGTGTTGGGCATTTTACAATAGCAACTTGTCAGATCTAGCTAAAGACTGTGCAAGGTGACTATTTTTATCTCTATTTTATAAGAAAGAGCTAAGTTATTCACTTAGAGTCACACAGCTATTAAATGTCAGATTTAGGTTACAAACAGGCTGAGCTTTGAAGCTCATTCATCCCTTATTAGAAGATACTTCCTTCTGAATATAACTATATAAGAGCTGAGAAGTATATAGAATTATGAGATACATCTAATTTTAAGTAAAGTATGTGCCAAAACCTAACATTATACAGCTATAATATATTAAATATAAAATATTTTCAAATCATAACTTTAATTAAAGTGCTTAATCTGATTCACGTTACAGTCGACAAAGACAGCCTTAATGTTCCCCTCAGTTTCTCTAAACTTTAGACAGGTTTCTCTCTGACTATAAGCCCTACACTTCAATATTCCTTAAAGAATTAAAACATTTATTGGTTGCCTATTGTGTCATAAATTAAAATGATTAAATTAAAATGATTTTCAAAAGTGTGGTATTTTGAGGGTTCTAAAAATTTAATTAAATTCAAGAAAGATTTGGAAATTGCCTTAAGGTACTAAAGCAAGTAGTTTGTAAAAACAAGGAAAAGTAAATAGCTATTTTAATGGGAAAAACACCCAACCATGAAGATTATTTTTCTAACTTTTAACTGTAACAAGGCACTTTTGGCTGGGGTCTATTCATGGCTACTACAACATCTCCAGCATCAACATCCTAACCCTCCATATGGTGTCTGCTTGAAATATTTCCTTTTTTAAATAGGGAAAGGAGAAAGGTTAGAGTATGACAATAGCGATGTATTGCATTTATTCCCTTATATGGCTTGCTTTTGAATCCTGATTAAGGGAGGAGATAAAGGCAGAAACACACAGAAAAAATTTTGGGCAGAATCAGAACTGCATTGGAAATGAGGAAACCAAATATGGTACAAAATTGAAGAGAATGAATTTTGCTTCTGTATAAAATGCTGCAATGCAGCTGGAGGACCAAAACCTTGGCAATTTTCCAATATGGCAACCTTTGCAATTGTTTATTTCCTGATGGACATCATCAATGTTGATTCTTCTCTGGGCAGTTTAGTGCAGTTTCTGGACAAGCAGAAACAAAACCTGAATAAGAGCCTGTGCGGTGACTATAGTTGAAAGACTGTCATATTGATTTATTATATGAAAAACCTAGTTGGCAGCAACCACAAAAAAATAAGGACACTTTAAGGTGTTCTAATTTTCCAAAATCAGTTTCCTGGGGACTCTTGCCATTATAATTTGAAAAAGAAAAATATGTGCAAATTTACTGTATAGATTTGGAATTATTGGGTTATGAATTTATATTAGTTAAAATGCCCTCTGCTCAGACAGAATCACTTTTTCAAAATGATCTAACAGCGAGAAGAATGGTTTTTTGCATAACATTAATGCAGAGGAAGTGTAGTATGCAAGCATTATGGTTCACATTTCTGCTGTCCTCTTGGGGTTGCTCTTCTCCACAGACTATTCCCTGGCTGGCTGGTAGGAAGAAATTTGCTGCCACTGCAGTGTTATATCCAAGTATGTGTCTAGGGAGAAAAATAGGGGGAGCTATTTCCAGAGTCCCTCATGGACTTTCCATTGCATGTGATTCAGAACTTGGTAAAATACCCCCACTGTGAGAGTATAATGTTTAAGGGAATGAGATTTCTATGATTAGCTTCAATTTATCAGAATGTCTTCCTGAGGTTAGGAATGGGTATCACCTTCTCATTATCACATGGGGTAGAGATTGAACTGCAACAGAAAAAGGAATTCAAATATGGCTGATGGATAAAATAGATGTCACATAGACAGTCAGCAGTGTCTCTCTTTAAAACATTTGAAGCACAGCTGAATCAATGCATACTCCCATCTCCCACAGGACACGAGTGTTTGGTCTCAAAGGAACTCGATCTTATCCACTCAGCTAGGAACCACACAGAAGGAAGCTGAAACCATGGGGACAACCTAAAGAAAGTAATTCATTCAATGATCATGTAAACAAAGTTAGCTTCTACAAGAAAATTTACAAACCACCTTGTCTCCAGACCAGGAAGGAACAATGAAACATGAGGAAAAGAAAAAGAAGGCAAAGGTTTTAGGAACTCAAAGGGGCCTCATTATGGCTGAATATTAATTTAAAAAAAAAGTTTTTCATTTGTTGGTTTGTTTCAATGTTATGTTTTCTTCTCTGCATCTTTTCCATGCAACCTCTCACAGTCCTTCTGTATTTTATTATTTTGATGAAACTCTCATTTCCTCTGCATTACCTCTATTTACAATTACTTGCTATTAAAATGTATGGTGTGGATACATATGCCAAAGTACATAAAGGGCAAAAGTATGAATGAAACGAGAATTTGGGAGGGTTGAAGAGAGCTGTATGAACTTCCTGGTGTAGTTTAGTACAATTATGCCATAGAATATTGCTTTACATATTGGATTAGATTAAGTGGAGAATCAAATTACTATCATTACTTTCATGCTTTATTTTTTCAATTCAGTGCTTAAATGTATAGCACCAATACGCTATTGAAAACATTATATATCATCTACCATCCCTTTGAATAACTTTATATAAGAATACAAATTCATTTAATTCATTGTCAATGTCATTTAAAGGAAATATCACTTTTATATTTGCCCTAATTTCATGTGTTTCATTAGTCAGTCTACATTTATTAAAAATTTACAAAAGATTATAAGATATAATGTTTGTGCTCTAATCTGAAAAAACTGGCCTACATAAGTGCAAATAGAATTAAGAATATATATGAGGTGATTTTTTAAACTTTCTACCACAGCGTGTTTAAAAAAATATTTGGAATTTCCACAGAGTAATACAGTTTAAATAGTAAATGACTCCAGAGGAAATCGATTTTGAGACCAGCATTAAAGCATGTGTCTGGCCAGTACTGAAGTTAAAAGAGAAGTTGAGGGAAGTCCTTCAAATGTAGAAAGTGGTGGCTTGCAATTAAATGAAGGTAAGGATGATGATTTTTACTGTTGAAAGGAATGTAAGAGAACTTATTTGGTGCATTATAGGAATTGTGGTCCTTGAGATGATAAGAAGACTTCAAAGAAATATGTACTGAATGCTTCAGAATCCTAGGAGCATGTGTTCAGAGGAAATGTACAAAAATAATTAACTCTAAACTACTATAAAAATGTGTGTAAAGTAACAAGTATCTATGTTAACTGATACTGATTGGATAAGATCATGGACTTATGAATTTTGTAACTAATTCATGATATTGTGGGTGATGCCTTAACTTTGAGGAGGCTTGATTACACTTCACAGGAGTACTTGAAAAAAAAAAGTTTTCTGCAAATTAGTTCAGTTACACAGTGTAGTGTTTTCAGTTAACTAGGCTTTGTTGATTTCTAAAGTTCTAATCATTAATGCATACTTTCATAACTTTATATTAAATGTATTTCTAATTAGCTTATAGACCCATATAGTTCCTTGATAAGATGATAAACTTGTTTAAAATACTGAGGGCATATTCAACTAAGTCATATCTTCATCATGACTGAAAAGCTACAATTTTATCTGATAATGATATTTTAAATATTAGCTGAAAATAAACTATTTAGATTTTCCTCAAAACATTTTAAAATGGTCATTAATTTGTGCACTTAATTTTTTCCCTTGTAATCTGTAATCATTCCATCCAGCCCGTAAATACACACCTACAATTCTTCCCATGCATAATGAGCTACTTAGTTTATAGTAGTTGAATTTGAAATTTGAATTCCAAGTGGCAACACTCTCATTAGAAATATTTGTAGTACTTTCATCATATTTAAAAATTCTTTAAGTTTAAAATGTGCTTGGCCATAAATATATGATCATTATGAGAAGTTCTACATAGAAATACAAGTGGTCAACAAGTCAATATGGCGGAGAATTAGCAGGCTGAGATGACATCAGGTAGCAGGAGATCAGCTAGATAGCTTATCTAACCATTGCGAACACTTACCAATCCAATGGGAAATCGAAGAGAAGAAGAGCAACAATTCTAGAAACAGAAAATCGATCACTTTCTGAAAGGTAGGACCTGCGGAGAAGTGAATCCAAAGTGATGGGGAAGATAGACCGTGGGGGGAGGCGCTGGCTCCCGGCAAGCGGCGGAGCAACAGAGCACTAAATCAGGACTTTAAAAAGTCTGCTTCACGGATGGACATCGATCCAGTGGCTAAACCGGGGGGAAGCCCACGCGGAGACAGCATAACCCCAGGTGCCGCGGGGTCACAGAAGGTCTAGGGGTGTCTGAGTGTCACAGAGATCACAGGTATTAGAGTGGGGAAGCTGGCAACAGTGACAAAGCCGAGGAGTGAGCTCTCAGCTCAGGGTTACCTTGAACCGGTTGCAGGCTGGGTGAGCTCGGAGCGAGGCCGGAGGCCACGGAGACAGAAGCGACCGGGCGCTTTTCTCCAAGTGTGAGCGATTGAGCACTTTCCTCCAAGCGCAGCCAGAGGCCAGGGAGACAGGGACAGTTGGGCCCTTTTCTCTGAGGGCGCACTGAAGAGTGGGCCAGAGATTGGGAGGCCGCCATCTTCATTCCCATCCTCCGGAACTCTACGGAAAGCGTTCAGGGAACAAAAGCTACGGAAAGCAAACCTGAGTGGATTACTTAGCCCAGCCCCTGGTAAGGGCGGTGCAATTCCGCCTGGGGCAAAGACGCTTGAGAATCACTACAAAAGGCCCCTCCCCCAGAAGATCAACAAGAAACCCAGCCAAGACCAACTTCGCTCAGCAAGGAAAACAGCCGAATTCAGAGGAGGAGAAAGCAAATCTTATCTGGACAAAATGACAAGGCGGAAAAACTCACCACAAAAAAAAAAAAAGAGCAAGAGGCAATACCGAAGGCTGGGGACCTAATCAGTACAGACATTGCTAATATGACAGATCTAGAGTTCAGAGTGACGATTCTCAAGGTTCTAGCCGGGCTCCAAAAAGGCATAGAAGATATTAGAGAAACACTATCCAAAGAGACAAAAGCCCTTTCTGGAGAAATAAAAGAACTAAAATCTAACCAAGTTGAAATCAAAAAAGCTATTAATGAGGTGCAATCAAAAATGGAAGCTGTTACTGCTAGGATAAATGAGGCAGAAGAAAGAATTAGTGACATAGAAGACCAAATGACAGAGAATAAAGAAGCTGAGCAAAAGAGAGACAAACAAATACTGGACCACAAGGAGAGAATTCGAGAGATAAGTGACACCATATGATGACACAACATTAGAATAATTGGGATTCCAGAAGAAGAAGAAAGAGAGAGGGGAGCAGAAGGTATATGAGAGTATTATTGTAGAGAATTTCCCCAATATGGCAAAGGGAACAAACATCAAAATCCAGGAGATGCTAAGAATGCCCCTCAAAATCAATAAAAATAGGTCCACACCTCGTCACCTGATAGTAAAATTTACAAGTCTTAGCGACAAAGAGAAAATCCTGAAAGCAGTCCAGGACAAGAAGTCTGTAACATACAAGGATAAAAACATTAGATTGGCAGCAAACCTATCCACAGAGACCTGGTAGGCCAGAAAGAACTGGCATGATATATTCAGAGCACTAAATGAGAAAAACATGCAGCCAAGAATACTATATCCAGCTAGGCTATCATTGAAAATAGAAGGAGAGATTAAAAGCTTCCAGGACAAACAAAAACTGAAAGAATTTGCAAATACCAAACCAGCTCTACAGGAAATATTGAAAGGGGTCCTCTAAGCAAAGAGAGACCCTAAAAGTAGTAGATCAGAAAGGAACAGAGACAATATACAATAACAGTCACCTTACAGGCAATACAATGGCACTAAATTCATATCTCTCAATAGTTACCCTGAATGTTAATGGGCTAAATGCCCCAATCAAAAGACACAGGGTATCAGAATGGATGAAAAAACAAAACCCATCAATATGCTGCCTACAAGAAACTCATTTTAGACCCAAGACACCTCCAGATTTAAAGTGAGGGGGTGGAAAACAATTTACCATGCTAATGGATATCAAAAGAAAGCTGGGGTGGCAATCCTTATATCAGATCAATTAGATTTTAAGCCAAAGACTATAATAAGAGATGAGGAAGGACACTATATCATACCCAAAGGGTCTGTCCACAAAGAAGACATAACAATTTTAAATATCTATGCCCCTAACATGGGAGCAACGAACTATATAAACCAATTATTAACAAAATCAAAGAAATACATCGACAATAATACAATAATAGTAGGGGACTTTAACACTCCCCTCACTGAAATGGACAGATCATCTAAGCAAAAGATCAACAAGGAAATAAAGGCCTTAAATGACACACTGGACCAGATGGACATCACAGATATATTCAGAACATTCCATCCCAAAGCAAAAGAATATACATTCTTCTCTAGTGCACATGGAACATTCTCCAGAATAGACCATATCCTGCATCATAAATCAGGTCTCAACCAGTATCAAAAGATTGGGATCATTCCCTGCATATTTTTAGACCACAATGCTCTGAAGCTAGAACTCAATTACAAGAAAAAATTTGGAAAGAACCCAAATACATGGAGACTAAACAGCATCCTTCTAAAAAATGAATAGGTCAACCAGGTAATTAAAAATGAATTGAAAAAATTCATGGAAACAAATGATAATGAAAACACAACGGTTCAAAATCTGTCGGACACAACAAAGGCAGTCCTGAGAGGAAAATATATAGTGGTGCAAGCCTTTCTCAAGAAACAAGAAAGGTCTCAAATACACAACCTAACCCTACACCTAAAGGAGCTGGAGAAAGAACAACAAAGAAAGCCCAAACTCAGCAGGAGAAGAGAAATCATAAAGATCAGAGCAGAAATCAATGAAATAGAAACTAAAAAAACAATAGAACAAATCAACGAAACTAGGAGCTGGTTCTTTGAAAGAATTAATAAGATTGACAAACCCCTGGCAGACTTATCAAAAAGAAATGAGAAAGGACCCAAATAAATAAAATCATGAATGAAAGGGGAGAGATCACAACCAACACCAAAGAAATACAAACAATTATAAGAACATACTATGAGCAACTCTATGCCAACAAATTCGACAATCTGGAAGAAATGGATACATTTCTAGAGACATATAAACTACCACAACTGAACCAGGAAGAAATAGAAAGCCTGAACAGACCCATAACCAGTAAGGAGATTGAAACAGTCATCAAAAATCTCCAAACAAACAAAATCCCAGGGCCAGACGGCTTCCCAGGAGAATTCTACCAAACATTTAAAGAAGAATTAATTCCTATTCTCCTGAAACTGTTCCAAAAAAATAGAAATGGAAGGAAAACTTCCAAACTCATTTTATGAGGCCAGCATCACCTTGATCCCAAAACCAGACAAGATCCCATCAAAAAAGAGAACTACAGACCAATATCCTTGATGAACACAGATGCGAAAATTCTCACCAAAATACTGGCCAATAGGATCCAACAGCACATTAAAAGGATTATTCACCACAACCAAGTGGGATTTATTCCAGGGCTGCAAGGTTGGTTCAACATCCGCAAATCAATCACTGTGATACAATACATTAATTAAAGAAAGAACAAGAACCATATGATACTCTCAATAGATGCTGAAAAAGCATTTGACAAAGTACAGCATCCCTTCCTGATTAAAACTCTTCAAAGTGTAGGGATAGAGGGCACATACCTCAATATTATCAAAGCCATCTATGAAAAACCCACTGCAAATATCATTCTTAATGGAGAAAAACTGAAAGCTTTTTCGCTAAGGTCAGGAACACGGCAAGGATGTCCGTTATTACCACTGCTGTTCAACATAGTACTAGAAGTCCTAGCCTCAGCAATCAGACAAGAAAAAGAAATTAAAGGCATCCAAATCAGCAAAGAAGAAGTCAAACTATCACTCTTTGCAGATGATATGATACTATATGTGGAAAACCCAAAAGTCTCCACTTCAAAACTGCTAGAACTTGTACAGGAACTCAGTAAAGTGTCAGGATATAAAATCAATGAAGAGAAATCAGTTGCATTTCTTTACACCAACAACAAGATAGAAGAAAGAGAAATTAAGGAGTCAGTCCCATTTACAATTGCACCCAAAACCATACCTAGGAATAAATCTAACCAAAGAGGCAAAGAATCTATACTCAGAAAACTATAAGATACTTATGAAAGAAATTGAGGAAGACACGAAGAAATGGAAAAATGTTCCATGCTCGTGGATTGGAAGAACAAATATCGTGAAAATGTCTATTCTGCCTAAAGCAATCTACACATTTAATGCAATCCCTATCAAAATCCCATCCGTTTTTTTTTTTCAAAGAAATAGAACAAACAATCCTAAAATTTATATGGAACCAGAAAAGACCTCAAATAGCCAAAGGAATATCGGAAAAAAAAAAAAAGCCAAAGTTGGTGGCATCACAATTCCAGACTTCAAGCTCTATTACAAAGCTGTCATCATCAAGACAGTATGGTACTGGCACAAAAACAGACACATAGATCAATGGAACGGAATAGAGAGCCCAGAAATAGACCCTCAACTCTATGACCAACTAATCTTCGACAAAGCAGGAAGGAATATCCAGTGGAAAAAAGACAGTCTCTTCAACAAATGGTGCTGGGAAAATTGGACAGCCACATGCAGAAAAATGAAATTGGACTCTTTCCTTACACCACACACAAAGATAGACTCAAAATGGTTGAAGGACCTCAATGTGAGAAAGGAATCCATCAAAATCCTTGAGGAGAACACGGGCAGCAACTTCTTTGACCTCAACTGCAGCAACTTCTTCCTAGGAACATCGCCAAAGACAATGGAAGCAAGGGCAAAAATGAACTACTGGAATTTCATCAAGATCAAAAGCTTTTGCACAGCAAAGGAAACAGTTAACAAAATCAAAAGACAACTGACAGAATGGGAGAAGATATTTGCAAACGACATATCAGATAAAGGGCTAGTATCCAAAATCTATAAAAAGCTTAGCAAACTCAACACCCAAAGAACAAATAATCCAATCAAGAAATGGGCAGAGGACATGAACAGACATTTCTGCAAAGAAGTCATCCAGATGGCCAACAGACACATGAAAAAATGCACCACATCACTCGGCATCAGGGAAATACAAATCAAAACCACAATGAGATACCACCTCACACCAGTCAGAATGGCTAAAATTAACAAGTCAATAAATGACAGATGCTGGCAAGCATGCAGAGAGAGGGGAACCCTCCTACACTGTTGGTGGGAATGCAAGCTGGTGCAACCACTCTGGAAAACAGTGTGGAGTTTCCTCAAAAAACTGAAAATAGAGCTACCCTATGGCCCAGCGATTGCACTACTGGGTATATATCTTAAAGATACAAATGTGGTGCTCCGAAGGGGCACGTGCACCCGAATGTTTATAGCAGCAATGTCCACAATAGCCAAACTATGGAAAGAACCTAGATGTCCATCAACAGATGAATGGATAAAGAAGCTGTATATATACACAATGGAACACTATGCAGCCATCAAAAGAAATGAAATCTTGCCATTTGTGACGACGTGGATGGAACTAGAAGGTATTATGCTTGCTAAATAAGTCAATTGGAGAAAGACAACTATCATATGATCTCCCTGTTATGAGGAAGTGGAGATGCAATGTGGGGGGTTGGGGGGTAGGAAAAGAGAAAATGAAAGAAGATGGGATTGGGAGAGAGAGAAACCATAAAAGACTCAATCTCAAAAAACAGACTGAGGGTTCTGGGGGGAGGGGGGACAGGAGACGGTGGTGGGGATATGGACATTGGGGAGGGTATGTGCTATCATGAGTGCTGTGAAATGTGTAAACCTGGTGATTCACAGACGTGTACCCCTTGGGATAAAAATACGTTATATGTGGGGCGCCTGGGTGGCTCAGTGGGTTAAAGCCTCTGCCTTCGGCTCAGGTCATGATCTCAGGGTCCTGGGATCGAACCCCGCATCGGGCTCTCTCCTTGGCAGGGAACCTGCTTCCCCCCTCCCTCTGCCTACCTCTCTGCCTACTTGTGATCTGTCTCTGTCAAAGAAATAAATAAAATCTAAAAAAAAAAAAAATACGTTATATGTTTATTAAAATAAATAAATTAAAAAAAAAAGAAATACAAGTGGTCAATAAATGCCTTCACATTTTCTATGCTAATGTGGTGCTACTATAAAAATGGAAAGGATACTATAACAATTTTTATCCAATTTGCAGTTCATTGCCTTTAACACTGGTAACACATTGAATGCACATAAGGCTCCCTTGCTCGTCTGATTAAACATCATCATATTCCGGTCCCAAGCTGCTCAATTCAAATGTATGCCCTAGCATTTGATAGTAAAGTTGTCTTTTAGACTAAGAAGCATAGAAAATAATAGAAAACTGCTTTTAAAAACTCATAACCAAAGTTACACATTTCAAATTCATTTATTATTAACTATACAAATATTTATTTCCACCCACTATATGACAGATGCTCTTGTACTGGTCGAAAAGGGAAGTAAGACATGAATCCTAAAATTAAATTTGCATATAGAAGAAAGAAATGTTCCCCTAGGTTTTTCTTAATTGTCCTAAAATTTGACTAATGATTTTCCTCTCTAGTCTCCCGAAAACTATTTTTGAAAAAGGTTTTGTGCATCTATAACTTGCCAACAATAGGATGGTCCTTGTGGTAGACTACAGCATGGTCAGAATATTTTGTCATTTGTCCCATCAAGAGGTGGAGTCTATTATCCTACCCACTGAACTGCAGTTGGACTTAGGAAATTGATTTTACATATAGAATAAGGTGGAAGTGACAGTTGTATGAGTCCTGCAGTTTGGGCTTTGAGAACACTCTGCAATTTGGGATCTCTTCTGGTTCCATACTAATTTTAGGATTGTTTGTTCCAGCTCTTTGAAAAATGCTGGTGGAATTTTGATTGGGATGGCACTGAAAGTATAAATTGCTCTAGGCAGTATAGACATTTTAACAGTGTTTATTCTTCTGATCCATGAGCATGGGATGCTCTTCCATCTTTTTCATCTTCTTCAGTTTCTTTCATGAGTGTTCTGTAGTTCCTCAAGTACAGATCTTTTACCTTTATCTTTGGTTAGGTTTATTCCCAGGCATCTTATGGTTCTTGGTGCTATAGTAAATGGAATTGATTCTCTCATTTCCCTTTCTATATGTTCATTGTTAGTGTATAAGAAAGCAACTGATTTCTGTACATTGATTTTGTATCCTGCCACATTACTGAATTGCTGTATGAGTTCTAGTGGTTTGGGGGTGGAGTCTTTTGGGTTTTCCATGCAAAGTATCATGCCATCTGCAAAGAGAGAGAGTTTGACTTCTTCTTTGCCAATTTGAATACTTTTTATTTCTTTTTGTTGTCTGATTGCTGTTGCTGGGACTTCTAGTACTATGTTGAATAACAGTGGTGAGAGTGGGCATCCTTGTCATGTTCCTGATCTCAAAGGGAAGGCTGTCAGCTTTACCCCAAGGAGGATGATATTTGCTGTGGGCTTTTCATAGATAGATTTTATGAAGCCGAGGTATGTTTCCTCTACCCCTATACTTTGAAGGGCCTCAATCAGTAACGGATGCTGTATCTTGTCAAATGCTTTTTCTGCATCAATTGAGAGGACCCTGTGGTTTTTCTCTCTTCTCTTACTGATTTGTTCTATCACAATGATTGATTTGCAAATGTTGAACCACCTTGCATCCCCTGGGTAAACCCCACCCGGTCATGGTGGATAGTCTTTTTAATGTACTGTTGAATACTATTAGCTAGGATCTTGTTGTGAATCTTGGCATCCATATTCATTAGGGATATTGGTCTGAAATTCTCCTTTTTGGTGGGGTCTGATCCCCAAACCAGGATCCCCTGGTTTGGGGGTCAGGGTAATGCTGGCTTCATAAAAAGAGTTTGGAAGCTTTCCTTCTGTTTCTACTTTTTGAAACAGCTTCAGGAGAATAGGTATTATTTCTTCTTTGAACGTTTGGTAGAATTCTCCAGGGAATCTGGCAGGTCCTGGGCTCTTGTTTTTTGGGAGGCTTTTGATCACTGCTTCAATCTCGTTCCTAGATATTGGTCTATTCAGGTTGCCAGTTTCTTCCTGATTCAGTTTTGGAAGTTCATAGGTTTCCAGGAATGAATCCATTTCATCTAGGTTGCTTAACTTATTGGCACATAACTGTTGATAATAGTTTCTGATGATCGTTTCTATTTCCTTGGTGTTAGAGGTGATCGCTACCTTTTCATTCATAATTTTATTAATTTGTGTCCTCTGTCATTTCTTTTAGATTAGTTTGGCTAGTGGTTTATTGATCTTATTGATTCTTTCAAAAACAACAACAACAAGAACAACAACCAGCTTCTAGTTCCGTTGATGTATTCTACTGTATCCCTAGTTTCTATCTCATTGATCTCTGCTCTAATCTTGATTATCCCATTTCTTGCTCATGGAACCAGAAGAGAGCTTGAATTGCTAAGGAAATGTTGAAAAAGAAAAACAAAACTGGGGTATCATCTTGCCTTATTTCAAGCTTTAGTCCAAAGCTATGATCACCAAGAAAGCATGGTACTGGCACAAAAACAGACACATAGACCAATGGACCAGTATAGAGAGCACAGATGTGGACCCTCAACTCTATAGTCAAGTAATCTTCGAAAAAGCAGGAAAAAATATGCAGTGGAAAAAAGTTTCTTCTATAATTGGTGCTGGGAAGATTGGATAGCTATGTCAGGAAGAACGAAACTTGACCACTGTTTTACACCATACATAAAGATAAACCAAATTGGATAAAAGACCTCAATGAGAGGCAGGAATCTATCAAAATCCTAGAGGAGAACATAGATAATAACCTCTTCAACATCAGCCACAGCAACTTGTCTCCAAAGATCTTTTCTCCAAAGCAAAGGAAACAAAAGAGAAAATGAACTTTGGGACTTCATCAAGATCAAAAGTTTCTGCACAGCAAAGGAAACAGTCAACAAAACAAAGAAGCACCCCACGGAATAGGAGAAGATATTCACAAATGACCCTACAGACAAAGGTCTGATCTATAAAGAACTCCTCAAATTCAACACACACAAAACAGATAATCATCGAAAAATAGGCAGAACACATGAACAGACACTTCTCCATAAAAGACATACAAATGTCTAACAGACACATGAAAAAACGTCCATCATCATCAGACATCAGGGAGATTCAAATCAAAACCACATTGAGATACCACTTTACACTGGTTAGAATAGCCAAAATCAACAAGACTGTAAACAACAAGTGTTGGAGAGGATGTGGAGAAAGGGAAACCCTCTTAACCCTGTTGGTGGGAATGCAAGTTGGTGCAGCCACTTTGGAAAACAGAGTGGAGATTACTTAAGAAATTAAAAATAGAGTAACACTATGACCCTGTAATTGCACTACTGGATATTTACCCCAAAGATACAGATGTAGTGAAAAGAAGGGCCATCTGTATCCCAATGTTCATAGCAGCAATGGCCACAGTCACCAAACTGTGGAAAGAGCTGAGATGCCCTTCAACAGGTGAATGGATAAAGAAAAAATGGTCCATATATACAAAGGAATTTTATGCCTTCATCAGAAAGGATGAATACCCAACTTTTTTTATCAACATGGATGGGACTGGAGGAGATTATGCTGAGTGAAATAAGTCAAGCAGAGAGAGTCAATTATCATAGGGTTTCACTTATTTGTGGAGCATAAGGAATAACACGGAGGACATTAGGAGAAGGAAAGGAAAAGTGAATTTGGGGAAATCAGAGGGGGAGACAAACCTTGAGAGATTGTGGACTCTGAGAAACAAACTGAGGGTTTTGGAGGGAAGGGGTGTGGGGGGTTGGGTGAGCCTGGCGTTGGGTATTAAGGAGGGCACGTATTCGATGGAGCATGGAGTGTGATGTATAAAGAGTGAATTTTGGAACACACACACATACAAATTAAATTAAATTAAGAACAACAACAACAACAACAACACAACAAAAGGAACACTCTGCAGTTTCTGCATTAGCTCTTTTGGAACAACTTGCTAAGAATGGCATGTTAGAAATCTAATTTGACTAACCAGAGGTTAAGAAGACATATAGAGGAAAATTGAAATGCCCAAGCTTCTAGCACACACTGTGAGTTGCATAAGTGAGATTATCTTGCCCCATTCAATCCAATGTGGAAACAACCAGGTAAGTATAGGCACATCTTAGATCTTAGATCTTAGGTAATCTTAGCTGAGATTACAACCACTAGCTATCTGAGCCCAGATTAAGTTGTTATTCCATAGAATTTCTAGCCTAAATGGTTGTTTTAATCTACCAACATCTCAGGTAGCTTGATCTTTAGCATTGAATTGCTAAAACTGGCACACACACACACTTGCAAGTGGATTCATCAGTCTCCACTGCCTCCACAAATCAGGGTTTATTCAGAATCCCTCTGTTTTAGTCCTATCAGCCCTGCCTGTAAAAATCTTCAATAGCTCCTTTCTGCCATAGAATGTCTCTGTACCCACACATAGACATTACTGTTTTGTCTTGCTTATGAAAATAATCCTTGAAAATTCATTATATCTCCAACCCTGTGTTTCTCTCACTAAACCTCATAAAGGAAGATACTGGAATCTTTAAAAAAGTAGATCTTAGAAAAACAAATACACAGTATGTGTGTCACAAATTCCTCTCTGTCACTCAGAGCTAATATCACTAATATACTGTAGTGTTCTTTCCCATGGAAAAATGACATAGATTAAGAATCTTCCACATAGCTCCCTGGGTAAGCATTACCAACTAATCTACACAGGCACATGAGAAACCAGGTTTTTCCTATATTTAGCCATTCCTAGTAACATGCCCTCTGCCATACCCAGACTATTCTAAATTCCTAGGCAAATGCTCTAGTAGGAAGTGATGTAACCTGGGAAGGGCCACATAATTTATCTTGTTTATATCACATTAACAGAATTTTAACTTTTTAACTCTCATTTGAAGACAGCATTGTATTTAATACATATTCATCATACTAGTAACATTTCTAAATTTCACTTCTCTTGCAAAGTGTTTAAGGGATAATTATTCTCTCTTTGCTTAATAACTTTGTTGAATCAAGAATTGACCAAGATTTCCAGGTAACACAAAAAATTGAGACTACTAAATATTAGATCAGTGTTTTACAAATATTCCTCTGAAATAATCAAATTTAGTCTTAAAATTTTGATTTATCTTTTTGCTTCATTCCTTTGAGAATGTAGTAAAACTTGTAAAAATAATCATCTAAATAAAATGTAACAATTCCTGTGAATAAAGGTAAATACCATAGATAACTGATAAAAAAGCACACTTTTAATAATCTGGAAACTCCATTTGGAGTATTAGTTACCTCCAGCCCATATTCTGAAATCTCATAGTTATTTCAGTGGCAGATTTATTTATCAACCACTAAATTTATCTGAATTATTGCCAGAAATTGATAACATCAACTGCAAGTTTCTTTTTTTTTTTTTTTAAGGATTTTATTTATTTATCTGACAGATAGAGATCACAAGCAGGCAGAGAGGCAGGCAGAGAGAGAGGAGAAAGCAGGACCCCCCCAAGCAGAGAGCCTGATGTGGGGCCCGGGACCACGACCCGAGCCAAAAGGCAGAGGCCTTAACCCACTGAGCCACCTAGGCACCCCCAACTGTAAGTTTCTTAATTAAAAAGGCCATAATTTGTATTTTATTTTGATTAGTTATTTTAAAATTATTTTATGTTAAAGGTTAATCGATTAATTTTATTAGAGATTAATTGAGAATTTTTTAAATATGCCTGTTTTATCATATTGCAGCATACCAGAAGTAGTACAAAGTAGTCAATACTACCATCAAGTATTTGAAACAATTTAC